>NW_027094029.1:0-290867 GCF_019434415.1 Metarhizium acridum | reverse complement strand
AAAGCAATCCTCCGTGAGTTTCTGGACAAAGTGACAATGACCAAATGCAATTTTGTGGTCGATGTCCAAGAGCGTTGGTTCCAGATGAAGATCGATTCTGATGGCATTTTGTGCGCGTTGCTGTCGAAAGGATGATAAACGCGGCCCTGAAGAGCCGTACTTCTTCTCTGTGGACAACCAGTTGGATTTTGGCTCCGTACCGACTCAATTGCCTCAGCTTACACCTACTGAAGAGTCTTTAATAGGCCGTGTTCACGTCCACGTGAATATTATGCTTGTGCGGGGCCAGCAGTACAAATATCGGGGACATGTTGTTCACTTTCTCCGCGAGGTTGGCTTGGTGTACAACCAACTCCCGCTTTTGCCGCGGGAGTTGAACACTGTATTACTCCGTCCTTCCAATACGTCGTCCCATGCAAACCTTAGCCGGCAATTCACCCGCCAGTTCCGTGTACGCCGCCAGCCAGTTGCCATATGGCTTAACTACCTCCGGCGCCATCATCCTGGCTATCGATGCATCGTCATCGACGAAGAGCGGCTGAGTCAATGCCTCAAGATGGCAATGTCCTGGACGACATCCCCCAGAGCCAGGTGGAGGCTGCCGAAGTTGGACCCGAGGAAGATGAGGAGGCAGAACCGGACCTGGAGGACGAGGCTGCGGTGCCGGACCTTTTGGCCAAGGACACGGAGCTCGATGCTCTGCGGTCTATTCTTGCCGGAGAACCAGAAGCTGAACCAAGGCTTTCCACAAGCTTCCAGGAGCAGGTGCAGCACGAGCTGCAGCTTCCGAATATACGGCGCACACCCATTAATGAGTTCAATCGCTCTCATGCCCTACTCTCCTTAGCTTTTCCCTGCCTCTTTCCTGACGGGAGAGCCGACTTTGTTGAGCCTCGGCTACGGTCAATCGACTACAAGGACTACATCGAGCACGCGATGCGCTGGCATGACGGGCGTTTTGCACGCCACCCGACCTTCCGCTTCGTCGCCTTCAATACTCTGATGCGGTCACAGGCCCGTGCACGGTCCAAATTCTTCGTGAAGCAACACGATGGTAGTCATGAACCGCTCACACGGGAGCAGCTTGTTCAGGCACTGGAGCACAGCGAGGACCCTGAGGCGCAGGTGCTAATCAACTCAATCACAAGACATGCGGTACCTATTCGCGGCACGCGCCCCTTCTGGAACAGGAAGAGGCAGGACCTCGAGGCCTATGCCTACAACCTTGGATGTCCTGGTGCATTCATCACATTCAGCCCGGCAGATTTACACTGGCGGAGTCTCTACCAGCACATGCCCCGATATGATGAATGGCTGGCTGCGTCCGAGTCCGAGAGGATGGGTCTCTCGCGCCAACTTTTGCGTCAGAATCCTCACATTGCTGCTTTCCATTTCTACCGCCGATACTGTTTCTTTCGAGATATCGTGTTAAGCAAGAAGTTCAACATTACGGATTACTGGGATCGGTATGAATGGCAAGGGCGTGGCAGTCCGCACAACCATGGCCTGTACTGGATGGAGAATTGCCCAAGAGTCGACATGGTGGATGAAGCCGCTCGTGATGTTTTTGCACGCACGTGGGGATTCCACATCACTGCCATTAATCCTGAGCCGACTAGGACTATGCCCCAGGGTGAGGGTAACCCCCTGAGCGTAGATCCACTGAGTACAGAACTGACATTCCTGCGTCTCTCACAAATCGTCAACCGCTGCCAGCGCCACAGATGCAATACCACATACTGCTTACGCGTAAGGAAGAGAACCGTTGATCTGGCGAGGGATATGGAAGGCGCTGCTGCAGATATCGAGGCGGCCAATGCGGCCAATCCAGAGCGGGAGTGTCGTTTTGACTTTCCTCGTGCCTTGCGGGAGCTGGCCGCAGTGATCAGGAAGGAAGGCAAGTCGTACTATGTCTTCGAGGCGGCGCGGAATGACAACCTCATGAATCACTTCAATCCCGCCATTATACTAGGCTGGCTAGCCAATATCGACATATCTCCTTGCACCAGCCTACAGGCGGTTATTACGTACGCTGCCAAGTATTGCAGCAAATCTGAGAAGAAGACTGAGCCTTACTGTAAGCTTGCAGACCAGGTTTTGCCGCACACGGCACACCTTCAGCCGCTATTATCCTTCTCCTCTCGCCTGATGAATAAGCTGATTGCCGAGAGAGATTACTCGGCGCAGGAGATTTCCCATCTTCTCCTTAACATTCCTCTGCAGGAAGGCACGCGGATGGTGGTCTCTGTCGACTGCCGTCCTTTGGAGCAACATGCACGTTCGTATCGCGTGGATGAAGATGTCAACGAGACCGTCGGCAGCTACAGGAGGTATCTCGAGAGAAATGACCAGCACGAGGATGCAACTTACCTCGAGTACCTGCAATCGTATAATCTCAAGACGTGGAGGAGACTCGCTGCCAACGCGAAGAAGAGAGTCCTGTCTTACTTTCCTCGATACAGGTCCGTGGAGGCATCTCCCCAGTTTGGTGACTTCTGCCGTGTTAAATTGATGATGGCTCATCCGCATCGCTCTCCAGAGGAGTTGCTCACCGTGGGCGGGCAGCGGTTCGATTCCTTCGCGGCTGCGTACAGGTTTTGCAGAGAGCAGCACCGTGACACCCATGCGGACGATCATTATGGGGAGCCAGATACAAATGAATTGAGGGCTGAGGACGACGAATTTGAGCTTGAGGTCCATGAAGAGCCCATTGTGGATGAAGACTGGCATGAACTCGCCCGCATGCTTCCCGACCGCCCGCTGGAGGAAGAGGATATCGACATGCTCGGCCGCCGAGACATCGACATCAATTATGATTGGACCCCTCACGTTGGACGGTATACTGATGACGGTATTCTCAAGGGCGACTACTGGAAGCAACGCAAGGCGGCAAACCGCCTTGACCTTGATGTGGATCATCAGCCCTTGGAAGCTCGAGATTCCCTAAACCGGGATCAGCGCTTAGTATACGATACCGTGATGGACCACTTCCTGAATCAGGAACCCTCTCAGTTGCTGCTCCATGTGGATGGTGGAGGTGGTACCGGGAAGTCATACCTCATTAATTTGCTCTCCGCGCACCTCCAAGCCGCTGCTGCCGGGAGAGGGACACCTGTTTGGCGTGCCGCGCCCACTGGCGTCGCGGGAAATCAGATATCGGGCACTACTTTGCACTCCCTGTTACACCTTCCAATCAACAAGGACTTCAAGCCCCTCTCGCCCACTGACATGGCCCAGCTCCAGAAGAAGCTGAAGGACATCAACTACCTGATCATCGATGAGAAGAGCATGCTGGGACTGCGACAGCTTTCTTGGATCGATGACCGCCTGCGCGAGGCGTTCCCGAGTAGGAATGAGGAGTTCTTTGGTAGTCTTAACATCCTTCTGGTTGGCGACTTCTTCCAGCTTCCACCCGTGCTACAGAAGCCGCTCTATTACGATAAAGAGGTGCAGGGAGTGGAGATCAAAGGCAGGAACGCATATAGACGCTTCGATAAATCAGTCTTCTTGAAGGTTGTCCAACGGCAACGGGGCGACGATCAGAAGGCGTTTCGCACAGCTCTCGAGGAATTGCGGCTCCTCCAACTGTCAGTCGAGTCCTGGAAACTCCTTTCCGGTCGAGTACAGGCGAAGCTAGATGATCTGGAGGTCGCCAGGTTCGCCAACGCCTTGCGAGTATACGCCACGAAAGATAGGGTGAACGAATATAACCACTACCACCTCGACCGCCTCGGCCGGCCAGTCATTCAGGTCAAGGCTAAGAATGTCGGCCTTGGCGCGGCTGCGGCGCCTGATGACAAGGCGGGCAACCTTGCGAAGCAGATCCCTATATGCATTGGCGCCCGTCTGATGCTGACATCTAACCTTTGGCAGCCAGTTGGTCTCTGCAACGGCGCTCGCGGTACCGTTTACGATATCGGCTGGGCACCGGGGGCTGACCCAGTCCAAGACCCTCCCTGTGTTATCATGATGGAGTTTGACAAGTACAGTGGACCTGTGTTCCTGACCACCGCTGATGGCAGAAAGATTGTCCCGATTCTCCCAGTAGACAGGGACTTCCTCATCGGAAGCACTCTCTGCACTCGCACGCAGTTTCCCCTGATCGTATGCTACGCCATTACGGTTCACAAGTCGCAGAGCATCACTGAAGATGTCATCGTGACAGATCTCTCCTGTCGGGACTTTCAGACTGGTTTAAGCTACGTAGCTGTCTCTCGCGTAAAAACGCTCCAGGGCTTGATGCTGGATGCGCCCTTTGATCGTGGTCACCTGTTTTACGAGTCTCCACCAGAGGGTATGAAGATGAAGATGAGGGATGAGCGGCATAGAAGACGACAGGTCCTTACACGGAATCCATATAGGTCAGACCACGGCTCTGCATAACTAGATAGCTAGCTAAATGTAATGGCTTAATAGTTGCTTGGCCCAAGGACTCCCAGCCTTCGGATGATCGTACCCCTTGCACCCACAGCTCTAACGTGCAAGGGGTGGCGTAGTATTTTATAATACATCTCACTTTCTAAGTTAAGTTATCCTAATAATTATACTATTTACCAAATAATACTCCACGTTCTAGTATAAGGTTAAAATTTAATTCCAAAACACCGCCGGCCCGGCGTTGTTGGAATGCTTGTCTTGCCGTATTAGGAGTTATAAGAGCATGCTTGTGAGTAATATTTTGGTGATGTCCGGCCGATATCCTCTATTACTGTAACGTTTGCTTCACGATTCAATAGTTAAACCCCGTCTTTGTCTTGGCTTGGCATCGACGCCGGGCCTGGTATATTCACAGAAGTAGAACAAAGCCAGTGCTAATTTTCCTCGTTCAAGCGTCTGCGAACCTCCCATAGGCTCTTGAAAACGGTATCATCCCTTGATGCGTGCGTGCTGTTGTTGTGCCAAAATTTGGCCAGATTCACAAACCATCGGCCGTTTGGTTTCTTCTGTGCAATTGCCTTTAAGACTGCTTACATTCCGCGAGATGTGTGCATTCTTTTGTACACGCTTGACCCCTGCCTGGCTGGTAGGATGTGAGGAAGAAAGTCTCCGTAGGCTAGCATCGTGGCGCTGATACCGGCAGCTATTGCAGTAGATACCGACGACCCAGCCTGGCAAATGCCAGGAAGCTCGTCACGTAGTTCCTCAAGTATCTCCCCCGGCACTTCACCAACGACGCATAGCACATCTGCCCTTTTACTCGGGTTTGCGAGTTGGACTCCAAAAAGGTCCCATGGCTATTTGCCGCGTACACGGATATAACAGACGGGTGGCACGCTGGGAAGCCCTCTTCCTCATATGGCGAGTTGCCAGCACTGGCGACAAAGACGACACCTTCTCCACGGCGTGAAACAGATTCTATTGTGTCAGAAATATCCTTTATGGGACGCGGAAACCCAAAAGACATGGAAATGATATCGGCACCCTCACTACCTGCCCATTGTATCGCCTGCGCACGTCACGTTAGTCAGTACCAGTAGAGATGCTTGCCAACTCGGTGCGTGATCAGGAATAGGCCACTTACCTTGACGATATTTGTTTGACAGCTAGAGAGGCCTTCTGTATTCTCTGCAACTCGCGCAACCATGATCTCTGCGGCCGGCGCGGACTCCGCAACAAGCCGCATCATGAAAGTGCCATGACCGAATAGGTCCTTCATGTCTGAATCACTCTGGCCCACGAAATCTTTGTAGGAAATTACCTGCTTCTTCCTTTCTGGTCCATCGAAATCGTCTTGGAAGTAAGGAATAGAGAGTCTGAGGCCTGTGTCTAAAATCGCAATTCGTACGGGCCTTGTACTTGACGTTGCCTGTCGCATGTCATCAACAGACGCGCTAATGGTCTTCAGCTGCTGAAGCCATCTTAAAGGACCCAAAGAAACAGAAGAGTGAAATAAACCGCTATCATGAGGATATGTGCCATCGGTTCGGACGCTCGACCTCAAAGATGAAAAGCTCTGGTTTTTGCTAATATATCCACGGTCCCCAAGGCGTGGCCTAAATCCATTGTTTGCAAGCCATGCGAGAGGCCGGACGACATGATAGTAAAGACTCTTCCGCCTGGCCTCTACGCCCTTCACTTGAGGAGAACCTTCCTTCTTCACTTCCTTTCCTATTTCAGGCTCCCCCAATTCTTGGACAGTATTGTACTGAGAAAAGTTCTTGCTATCGAGGCAGTACTTTACGGCATCAACGAAAAAGCTTTTGTCCTTAAATGCAGGCCATTAAGCCTCTCGGAGTTCAATCAGCGCATTTTGAGCGAATTTGCAATCAAAGTTTGCCTGGGAGAGCCTTCTCCGGCACGGCTTAGTTTCAAACGGCCTGAGGAGCCCAATCTCAAGTAGTATATAACTCCCAGGGCAAAGGTGCGGGGGCAGTGATGGTACAACGGTTCTTGGCTGCAGAATAGGTCTTCCTCTACTGCTTCGCTTAATGTGCCGAATGGGAGAGATACAAATGCTTTGAGAGGTATTCGATCCCCATCTACACTGCCATCGCACTTGGTACTGGGCATGAACCAAATCGTGTCGCTCGTCCATTTTGTTCTCACCACCTCCGAGTCGTAGAATTGCCAGTAAGTGTGTGCTACTACATATGCGAGAAGAATTCTATGTGACGGGGTGAGTCGATAGCGGCTGAGGATGTCCGACAGTGACAGCCCATTCCCTGGCGCGGGCAATAGCTCTGGAAGTTGAGGTTGGCGAAGCCGGAGGAAACAGGCCTTTTCGCGGTCAATTGAATACACAAGGCGGGCGAATGTCGGCTCGCTTAGGAGAGCACAGATATCTCCTTCGTCAAGTACTTCTCTTTGGGGTACTGAAGACTCGCTGCTTGTTGATGTTCTAATTACATTAGTCGACTTGTAAGCCTGAGCACGCACACAGCTACCGTGATCCTGGGACTTACAGCATCAGTCGTAAGCCTTGCCAGAAAGACATGTCCATCGAGGAAACCAGGACGTCCAGGTAACCGGCCGTAGATTCTTCATCCAGACAGAGTCTGGCTGGATGCCACTTTAACTCGCCAGGTGAGGCGTTGGGTCTCGTCGGGTCACACCTGCAATTGAGTTGAAGAAGTTCAAAAACAGTTTTGCTGATGTTTGAATAGTCCCCTACGTGCACGTCTCTGGCACCCTTTGGTAAGCCCCGAATTTGCTCTTTCTCATTTAAAGTAATCTTTTCGTATAAATTTCGGCAGGTTTCGTGCAAGTCATCTATAATTTCATGGTTTTGGCTATCAGACAAGAAGTTCTTGATGGACGCTTTTAGTCCACTGCATTTCTTTTCCTTTAAAAGGCCAGTGAGCACACGGTAGCAGTCGCTGACGACAGTTCCTTCCGAGATGTGAATGTTCTTCGGCCACTGGTCAGAAGAGGGTGTCAGTCATCCGAACAGGACGTGGGTCACAAGTTACAGCAGAGATATTACTTGCCATACAGATCCTTGCCAGCTTCTCGAACAGGATCCGAGAAAGTTCCTCAAAACTAGGCCAAATCCAGTACGGCGGCATGTCCTTGATACGTGATCCAATCAGGAAAAGCCTTGCCCCTATTTCACCTGCTGCATGATGGGCATGATCTGGTAGCGATTTCCTCGACCTGTGGCATATTTCAGTAATAACCTTGCCAAGAAGGGTAGCGCAGGATCCCAGGAGGTAGCAAACATTTGAGGTGGCCATGTCAAGGCTTGGAACATTGAATGATTCGAACATGGTACTGGAGCCTGAGCGATGAACGAGTTTATCGCTCCGGCGGCTCTACGGCCCGATTATGCGACTTGAAAATGTTGAACTTTGGCATCTCACCAGACCATTTCAGCCCAATAGTCGTACCAACCCCTCTCGTGGCGATACCGTCTACACGAATCCAGGAATCTCCTCATCTGACTTTTCTTTCCTATTAGTATTGGAATCGTGCATCCTTTAATCATAGCTTCTCATCGCCGAGGAAACAGTGGCTACTGACACATTTTGGCGATCCGTGAACAAACAACTGAAACACAAGAGCCGAACAGGACACGAACTTGCTCCCATTAGGTACCTCACAGAGCCATGCTCAAATATTTGCCTCAGTTTACTAACGTCTTTTCAAGCTGACTACAGACTCTTTTTTTTCTTTTAGGGCTTCCATCTTCCCTCTTCCACCCAACCCTTTGCACGACATGGCAACCCAACCGCTATGGACACCGGATCGAACCGACGCGACCGTGAGAGCTCTCACAGAAGATTGTCTCTCCATGTTCTCTAATTGCACAAGCTTAGTTTATTACGAGAATCAAATTGCATTGGAGTGCATGTTGGCAGGCTTGCGCCTCTGGGCGGACAGTGTCAGAGCAACCGCCGAAGAAACAGTCTCTCTCGACCGGGTATACAGGTCCAGGCCGGACGATTTGGTAATGATCAAACACATTCTAATCATGCTCTCTGACGAGTTAAATGATTACGAAACGCACGCCGAAAACGAACAAGCAGCAGGTGAATTCATCCACGGCAGTGAGGCGGCCATGAATAATCTATCCATGGTGGGCTTGGCCATTAGACAGTCGTGGAAAGCATCGCGGCATCAAAGAGAGCCTTTACCCTATGATCCAGCAGAGTTCGACGACCTAAGGCAACATCTTGAGCTTATCATACTACGCCGACCCAGCACTAATGGTATTCAGAGCCATGTTGACTCATCAAAACTGAGTACCGTGCAGCGGCGACTGGTTGACGCGAATCTAAGAAGACGGCATCGCTTTGTGCTGGCACAAAGGGCATCTCAAGCTTTGCAGGATGAGCCAAAGCTACCACCAGAATCTCCTTTGTCCGCCACAACGACACAGTGTCCCAACAACACGCAGCCGTCGTTCAGCTTGTACCGGCCAGGAGATGACGGAACGCAGAGGACGTCAAGCTCATTAGACCCTGAGTTGCCAGTCATGGAAAAGGCCGCTCTTCAGCGCCGTTTTTGCAAGTGTCCCTGTTGCTGCCAAACAATACCTTGCGAAGAGGCGAAAGATCTTGAGACGTGGAGGTGCGAAAGCTCTATCCTGAAACCTTTTGGCATTCTGCAGACTATTAATTATTTTTATAGGCAACATCTTTTCGAGGATTTATCGCCCTACACCTGCTTCGTCGAAGAGTGCCCAACTCCCTGGGTGTTATTTACTACGAGTCAGGAATGGGAAGAGCACGTCAATGCAGACCACCCGTGGCAATGGGAATGCCCTCTTTGCGAAGACGTTGATCTGGTCTACTCGGAGAGAAGTGATATTGTGGACCATTTTCAGGATAAGCATGAAGACGAGCTGAGAAACTATACCTTACCTACGCTCCTATCCTGGTCTAAAGTACAACGCATGGGGGTCTCGTCGTGCCCCCTGTGCGACTTCAAGGGATTTGAAGACTCGACAGATATCATCGCCCATGTGTTATGCCACGTCTATGACTTTTCTCTTCGGGCTCTTCCATGGGCAAAGACTGGTAGCCGATCCCTTGAGAAACCGGTAGGAAAACTTGTCCTTCCTAATGATGAAGACGCTAGGGCTAGGCTACTCGGATGGCTCGAAAACATTGAGGGTGAGCCCATGGAAGAGCCTCGGGCATCTGTCTTTTACGAGCCCGCCTCCGCCGGGCCTGCGAACGAGGCCTCCTCCAGCGACGACATATGTTATTTCGAATACAACGACTACTTCGAACAAAACTCCGTGGACAACTCTTTGAGGCCTCGGGTAGCTTCTTCCATAGCAGTAAGCCACAATTCGGAGGAAGGGATTGGGTACGAAGAGACTTTTGAAGGCTTCGACAGTCAATCGGCGATGCTGGACGGGAGCCAGGCCAAGGAAATAGGGCCAGAATAGAATCACCAACTCGACGGCGCCATCTCTCACGTTTCCACAACTATTGACAGTCATCGTCTACATCAACAAGAGATATGCGCAGCGCCTTCTCAGTCAAGTTCTATCACGGACTTAAGTACACGGTGTGTATAAGATTGAGAGTTGTGTTGAGACCCGGAGGGACGACCTGGCAATTACTCCCCGGCACATCGGAGACATTGCATCCCGGAGAGTTTCTGGGCCGGCAGAGCCTAGCGAGTGTGGCACAAGCAGCTACAACGCGAGCAGTGAAGCCATCCCGCCTTCCCAAGATTCCGACGGACACGTCGATGACCCGGCATTCACAGCGTCCCATGGCGTTACCCAGGCCACGATGCTCCGCATATACACAGAAGAAACGGACCATTGAGGAGGCTGGGGAAGGGAACAGCCTCATTTTTATCGCATCTCAGAAAAGGCTGGCACACTTTTTTTCACGAATAAAGTTTGAGCGCCACGGCGTACAGGCGTCGCGTCGTTGAGATATTTTGGGGCTACGGAACTCGAGATGATGCAGAAAATAGAGACTACCACAGCTTTTCCTTGACTGTATTGGTTTTTTTTTTTTCGAGCACTTTCTTCTTTCATGACAGACTGGAGATTGTTTATAATGTAAAATATGTTTCCTATATACAGAATATACCTGCTCATATAATAATAGAATGAAATATAACACAACTAAGTAAGACACGTTTTCCTATCAAGTTTAGCAATTATACGTCCCTTCTCAAGAGGCGGAGGTTTTGGAATGGCGTCGTCGAAACTGGATATTTGGACCCTCATAGTGAGTACTTATTCTGCTCATGATCTTGAACTCAGATTGGTTGTTCGTGTCAGTTCGAGCCGCCTATTTCTGACAAGAGCTGGCTTCCGCATTTGCACCTGGTTCAGGTGCTATCTGGAGATCGAATTTGCACTGAAGAATTGCCACCGTTGGCGGCAACTTGCGCGTGCGCCGGCGAACCACAGATGCAAGAACTCGGCCCGGGAGGAAGTGGAAACGATTATGCCAATTAGATGGTCTCAGACTCCGGAACCTCGTTAATGATTCATCGCTCTAGACAGATATTGTGCGGGTCGGGCAAACACGCAGCATCGTGATGTATGCTATAATCCCATTCCCACCATAGGTTCTCTCAGCAATGAGAAAGCCATCGATTGTGTCGCCCCATTTGCCAAACTGCTCGCCATGAAGAGGATCCGATTCGTGAGGAGATATATAGAGACTTGTTGATACATGTGTGGAGATAATTCGCACCCCCCCCCAGGTTGGGGCCCAATTTGTACGTCATCAAATGTGCCCTTGACTTCTGTAGCCAATTCCATCTCCCCGTACTCGTATTGTTTGACAAATATAAAACAGAAGACCAGCAATCTCTGCGTATGTTTTATCGAGGCCTATGATAAAAAATGTAAGCCAATGAACGTACGCCCGGGTGATGTAAGCCGACCGGCCACGATGTGAAGTCCAGCCTCGGCGTTCACAGCCATGGGCATGGGCCCGTTCGTCTCACCGTTCATTGTGTCAAGAAGAGGGGTCGAAAACATGTCAGCTGTTTCAATATAAGATGCAAGCACGTGCTTTTGAGCATTTATGACCATCCCCAATAGTTCTTGGCACCGGCTACCGACCTCTTCAAGGGCAACGTATCCAGCCTCCCAAGTCGCAAGTATGGCCAGTATGTTAATACTGAGCTCCACAAGGAGTTGTAATACGCTCCAAGGACAAGATCCGAAATAATGACGAAAGCAAGGTAGCGACACCAACCTGACCTGTTTGCTGCAAAACTCCTAGATCGATCGCAAAATTGCTTTCCTTGAAGGTCTATCTGAGTACGAAAACTCTCAGTATAGTGTATCACCCAGCCCTTGAATACTTCCACACTCGGTTCTGTAACCGCAGGCATTACACGGGTGTCACGCAAGGGCTTTGATCACGAGGCGTAGGGCACAAGGCTCACCAACCTCTTGTATAGAGCTCTTTGGCCATTTTAGGCCTTGGAGAGAACCAAGGACTTTTAATACCAGAAGACTGTTATTAGATGAATTGAGCTTAATCATCACAGCCGTTGTCACAGCAGGTCCAATCACACAGCGGCGCTTCTGTGTTTTGTTTTTTTTTCATCGTGAATTGTAAGGACGTTGTGACGCCGGGGCTCAGTGACGCTATTACGAGTTCAATCTATGTGTCACATTAATGTGGATTTGGTCCTTGATTGAATCCATCTATCGAGGGAATTGAAGCCTTCTTTATAGTTGAAGATCGACATGGCCGCCTTTCCGTGGGTTTAGCTAGCCGACTTCTAATTTAGAGTGTACAGCCTACTTCGAACTGTCCAACCTAATTTGAAACCTCTAGATGAAGAGGCCCTGCTAGGCGACGCATTCGATGACCTAGATTGCGTACTCGTTGACAGACGGAAACAAGGATGGCTTCCAAGTAATACACGGGCCGCTGTATATATCTAAGAAAATGATATCAGGCACCTTCGATATGAGGTAAATGTAGGCCTACCTCTCAAACCAGGCGTGGTATCAAATGTCAAAACGTTTGCCAAGTATCGCACGATAGGACCTGTGGCGGTGTTTAAAATGGCTTCCTTAGCAGCTATGAGGAATGCTTATGCCACATTTCTTGTGGTACTGCCATATGCCTCAGTTAGAGCAAGGCCGGAACGAAATTGTAAGATAGGCACATAGGCTGTAACTATACTTGATGATGTCTGGAATGTCTTACCTCAGGTAGAAGGGGACCATCTAGCCGGGCATGTACTCCGTACGACGCACCACCCCTACTGAAGCCGGAGTCATGGATATCAGTCACGCGGTTACACAAGGGCTACGATCACGGGACCTAGGGCAAAGACCCTCACCGACTTCTTGTATCTATAGAGACCTTTAAGTCACTTGTAACCTTGAGAACCAAGGACCTTTGATACCAAAGACTGTTATTAGATGAATTGAGCTATTGTTCCAAGCCCTCACCGAGCCCTTGTCACAATACCGCCTCCTTACGAAAGGCTGATGAGCCAAAAACGGGAAATGCGCATGGCGGCAGCCCCCCTTTAATCCTGATGCCATGTCTGCATATAAAATTCTTTCGCGTGTATCCCATGATTCATTATGGAATCAATTTTTGGTCTCGACGGCAAGGAGGTATATGATGAATGTCTCGGAGGTGCTCCGTGGCTTAACTCCTATGCCGCGGCTGAGAGGGCCATAGGCAGCAAACTTCGGACATAATGTGTTTGCGGAAGAATGGGCAATGCAGGGAGTACTCTATACTCCGTGATGTAAAAGCTGCGTGCACTACCAGTTCAGGAGCACCTCGAATTATCTATGCACAGATGCTGACCTGTTACTCCCTGAATAATATATGAGTCAAAAACCTTTAGCATGTAACAGCGTTACTGTTTTCAATTCCAATTCAGCCAATTCAGCCTTGTCTCCTTGCCTCGGTTCTCACTTTTTGCACACTGCTCCTCCTGTGACGTGTAATTTGTGAGACATTCCGCAGAATTGTTCATGACGGTTGTACTACGTAGCATCAATACTTCCCCGCACCCCATCGTCGTAGTAGATTATGTTTTTTACTTTACGAGACCTCATTTTGAGGGGATAAAGTGTAAATTTGGTATGTCAAGGCATGAATTTCAGTGTCACGGTACACCCTGCCGGCACGCTGATATCTACCATTTGACTACATGCTATTCCTACGAGCCAGTATTCAGGCCATCTTTCATTCATTTTCTTCCTGCACGGCAAATATCGCAAGGTATTCTTTGTCTTCTTACAAACAGCATGGCCTTGGATGCTCCAGGCTGAAAAAGATGACACCCAATCATCACTGTCTAATGCATGGCCGCGTGATTGACGACCTGTCAGACAGTCATGATTGGGATGGCGTTGCATGTCATCCGCTGACAAAGTCACAGGGCTGTCTTGGTACTACCATGATCAGACAAATAAATGCGCATCGATAGAGCCGTCATGTTTCACCTTGTCATCTGCCTTGAAGGAGAGCAAATTCATCCCTACTCGACAAGTTGATAATTTTTCTATTATTCTACCAGGGGATCTCCAAATCACATTGCGATTCGTTGCCAAGTACAGCTGGTTCCAAGGCCCATTCACCCTGATTGGAATGTTCCAAAGAGAATGACAAGCACCGTCTTGGGGCTTTTAATTGCGGTGGTAGTCACTTGGGTGCTAGCATATGTGGTTGACCTAGCTGGGTTCCTTCTCGATCCCGATGAAGATATGATTCGGGATGCGGTTCTCAAAGCTCATAGTAAGAGAAGCGTCCGACACTTGGTTTCGCTGTGTATACACTAAGCTATTCCGTTTCAGCTAAGAGGAGGGATGTTGGCAATCCGCGCCCACCCAAGAAAACTGCTAATACTCATTAAGACTCCTGACATATTATCAGCTTAATGATGAGGATTGTGGCGGAGAGTATTTCAATTCAGGCTACTTAACATTGTAATTCTTCGTAAGGGCTTGGGGATTGGCACGGGGGCAATGATTTTTGTGACCCGTTGAGAGTTATTGCTGAGGAAGTAGACGGTGAAAGCTAGAGATTTCACATCTTGAAGGCATGTTATAGTCATTGTCAAATGTCATAATCCATACGCTCTAGTATCTGAACAGAGCGTATTTTAACAAGCACGCCAGACGTATAAAACATTGAATCTAGAGGCGGATCCTAAGACTCATCAGCCGCTCCTCCTCATTTGAGCCCGAACCTTCAATTTACTTGGTACAACAATACCATCGATGGACAACAGGAGCGCTAAGCGCTCGATCGTTCAAAGAGAGGGAATACAATCCCAAGAAGCTCTGGCTAAAGCCACAAGATCAAAGTCTTTTAGGCTAATTCAAGCACGAGAGTATAAACTGCCTCGACCTTCAGTGGGAGATGCCGCGGCACGTCCCAGCAAAACCAACACCACTGTTTGCGAGATACTCCTGTAGGCCAGCCAAATATCTCACCAGTCTTGAAAAATGGGGTTCTGGCACTTTGGGCCCCAAGGCTAAAACGAGGCTAGATCATCGGATGCGAAACCTGCATAACAACATGCACTGGCGTCGCAGTCATCTCAGACCTGCTTTTGAGATGCTTCGGTATTGGTGAGCTCAGTTCAGCTGGCATGCTTGCAGTATCAAGCTGGGTCGTGGGCCTAGAGGTGCAGAATTGAGATGTGACAAACACGGAGTACATCGATCCCCATATCAGACGAACACATTTGGCAAAAGCAAATCCCTGGAGCAACATCAGGCTTTTCACAAATTCCTCCACGTATGAAACATTGTATGGAACGTTGCTTTAGTTTCTCACTAAAAAAAACATGACTCGTCCTAGGGATGAATCTCATTCTACGATAGTGGTAACAGCGGCATACCTCAAAAGAGGGAGCCCTATGCCATGCCTTGAAGCGCCTCGCATATTTTGGATGTCATTTCGGAAGCTGTGGTCAATTTTTTGGCCTGGAATTTTGACACGGTTCGGTAAACGCGGCACAAATTCAAAGGAAGGGATTTTACGGAGTACTTTGTGCCGCCTCACTGGCTATTTTCGAGTGTATACACAATATGGAACAGATACTGAGCATTTTCTGGGTATAAACAAACAGTATTGTGGGATTGCCGTGAGTCTCTAATCATCACGATTTATTGCTAGGATTCCTGTATGGATATGACACGGATTCTTGGAGTTCGCGTGCCATGTGTCTAAACTAAGGGTAGCGCCTACGTTACGCTAATTTGTGCGTCAAATTGAGTTCAAAAAGCTTGACTCCAGTTCTTCTCACCACACAGTCACAATTTCTAACAAGGGCATGAGAAAATCCGTCACCGGCAATGTGGTTGGGCGAAGTCGTAGTCTCAGATGGCCTTCGGGTAGCAGAGATGAGAGGAGACTGGAACCAGTTGACCTTTGTAAAGCGCCGCTCGCCCTACTCGCTGTACCTTGACAGCACTGAGTACCTGGGAAACAGAGGACGGCAAGTGAAAAGACAAAACGGAGTGCTCCGTACAATCCTCTGGAATGGGGGCTGAGTAGTCCGGACAACGCATGCAGTGTCTCGCCCGAGCTCAATAGTCCGTCTCAGGGCGGCTTCGCTGGTACAAACATCAGGTAGCGCAAGCAGCCCCAACATGGCCAGGAAAAAAAGAGCTTTGCTTTGACGGCTTGCTCAGAGCAAATTGTGGCCACGTGTCTGGATGTGCGGCGACTCGACCGCCACAACATCTGGTCCGGTTGCAGCCAACCCCGTGCAATTCTTCAACTACCGGAGGCGGTCCCGGAATCGGGAAGGCTACCCAGTACTCTTGTCCACAATATCTTGGATGGCGGCGGCGATTACGTTGGTGGCATGCACGCAGGCCTATCACGTCAATAGCTGGCTGTGCGCCCGGCACTGCTCCAGCCGTGGCCGACCGGATGGACGGAGCTTCTGCTATCGCATCGACTCGATGAAATGCCTCAATTTTCTCAGGCTGCTGTGGTACAGAGTTGTCCGGCCAAGCGCTAGACACCAAGGGCGACAAAGTGGTGATGTGATGGGTAACAACTTTACCTCTGACTTGGGAGAGGACAAAGTGACATTTACGGAATGTGAAGCTGCATTCGGCTGGAAATACCCAACCCACCAGGGGAGAGTAATTCTCGAGAAAGTGTATGAATGTCGACCATCTAGCTTGTGAGGGGATATCGGGCACGGGGCTTCCCTAGCGATGACAGTTGAGGAACATAGCCGAGACTGTGTTCAATACCTAACAAATAATCCGAGAGCTCGGATCCCATTTGCAATGTTTGGTCGTGGGCCCTGTCTCATAGACCAAACAAGACATTTCGAGTCCCCTTCTTTGGCCGGCATGATGAACGCCTCCCTGGAAAAGGTGGGAAACGTCGGAGTAGTCTAGTTCCGGGACTTGAAATATTACCTTCGTTTCCATAGACCCGAGCTTTTGATGAGCGTATTTCCACTTGACCCCTTCTGCCCACTCCGCATCACGCATCGGCCACTCTGCGACATATCCGATCGTGGACCAAGCTCCGTGGAGGCGTCGGGACTTGCGTCCAAGATGATGGCTTTCCGAGCAGCCACCAACGCTGAAAATCCTTGCCGAGTCTCGGAATCTCCAGCTACAACATACTTTCCACCGCATTGTTCATGGCGTTGAGCTGAGTCAGGGAACGTCAACTGGTCGTGGTCGGCATCACGTGGGCGGCGCCTCAGCTTTCAAAACAGCTCCCATCTCCCAGCCACCGTGACGCTCATCATCATCATTCTACCCAAGAACACATCTCCAGACTTCATACTCGCTCATCGACAGAGTCAAGGCGCGGCCTCGTCATGTAGTCACAGCAGCTTCAACCCTCCACCTCGCCGTTTTCCGTCACACCGACACACTGCTACGGAACCTTGACCACCGCCAATGCATCATCCGCCGCGCAACCTCCAACCGCCCTGTCAATCATGTTCAAGCATATCGACTCCAAGTGTGCTCCGATAGCGGCCACGAATCTCGAGACCTCGTGTAACTAGCGTCGGGCGGCGGCGTCGTCGCAGAGGCTGGCCATCATGAGTCCACTTACAGAGAGCCAGCTCAATGCCATCAGCATCATGGAGCGGGCGTGCTCCGCCATCTCGCTGCTGGGCTGTATCTTCACCATAACAACATTTACATGCTTCAGCACCTTTCGAGAGAAGCCCGTCAACAGGCTTGTGTTTTACGCATCATTCGGCAACATGGCAAGCAACGTCGGCACGTTGATGTCGCGGTCCTTCCTGGGCAACTTGGACTCGTTTGGATGCCAGTTCCAAGCCATGCTGGTCCAATGGTTGGTGTCACCGAAACGACGTGTGTAATCTCGCTAATAGCCATCACCAGGTTCATGGCTGCCGACGTGGGCTGGATCCTCGCCATGGCTGTCAATGTCTACCTCACCGTGTACCGCAAGTTCGATATAAAGCGCCTGCATAAAATGGAGCTCATCTACCTCCCGGCTTGCTACGGCATTCCATTCATCCCCGCATTCACATATCTCTTCGTCCGGCACAATGGCGAGCGGATTTACGGAGATGCCGTATTATGGTGCTGGGTTACCAGTGATCTCGAGGGCCTCCGCATCGGCACCTTTTACGGCCCTGTGTGGTGAGCCACGGCTTAGGTTTCTTGCGTTGCCAGACTTGCATTGCTGAGTGATTCTGTTTAGGACCATGATCCTCATCACCTTTTCCATCTACATTGCCGCGGCGGGCACCATTTTCAAGATCCGCAGACAGGTCCACGACCTCAGCTCGGATTACGGTCTTTCGTCATGCACCAGCCCCGAGGTCACGGCTAGTAACGGCACCGCGCCGACAATGTCCGCAGATGGCGATGCCGTCTTTTCCGGCCAGACCCAGGGACGTGACGATAAGACGACGGCCACCCGGGCCAAACCGCGTCGGCATGGCCCTACTCAGCAAAGCTTCGCTCGGCGCCGTAGCTTCGAACACAAAAACGCCGCCTGGTCCTATACCAAGTGCGCGCTGCTCTATTTTTCAGCCATTCTCATCACCTGGATCCCTGCCAGTGCGAATCGCGTCTACTCCATGGCACACAATGGTCAGCCTTATGGCCCCGTCGTATTCATGAGTGCCTTCGTGCTGCCCCTGCAGGGATTTTGGAATTGGATCATTTACGTTGTCATGTCATGGGGGGCATGCAAGTCATTGCCGCAGGACATCAAGGCCAGATTCTCAGATCTACATAGGGAACCGGCGAACCGGGACGAACTAGACAGGGCGGCCGACAACTGTTAATAGCGTCACGCCTTTTATAGCTTCGGGGCACAGATGTGAGCCCAACGGCTTCTGCTGGCATCCGCACCAGGGTAGTTATCGGGAAGCCTGATTCATTCGTCATCTAAACACGCTGTAAGAGGGGCGCTCAGTCATGCGATGGAGTGTATGTTCCGGGTGGGAACATTGCCCGTCCATGCTCGAGATTATATCAAAGATATATGATCGTCCTTCCTCTAATAGTTAATGATTCTAATACGTCAAAACGACCCAAAATTCATGCCAAATGTTCCATCATAGTGTTGGTATGATGATGCTATCTCCAAGCTTTGCATAGGTAAAGAATATGATAGCACGAATCCAAGCCGCTCATCACCTACAGAGTACACACAACCCGCAGCCCGGGTGCAAAGTCAGGAGTCGAAAGATACAAGGTGACATATCAAGGTCTTCTCGCGTCTGATTGAGCCGTTTCTCACGTGCCTTCCACGCCAGAAGGGTCCATTATGCCAACAACCTTGCGCGTTCATAGCTCATGTCGAAAAGTTCTTCATGCTGCTCGTACATCTTGCCCGGAAGGCTCCGTGCACGATCGCTCAGAGAGCCGCAAGGACGCTGGCAAAGGTGGGAAGTCATTCTCACCATCATATCAAGCTGTAGATGTAGTTTGACAACCCAGGAGAACCCAACCCGCTCTATCTACTCATATCAAACTGAAATTGTGCAGTTGAATAGCAGATCCCTGGGGCCGAGTATTTCCGTTCCCCATTCCGGCTGGTCCATCAATGGCACAAACACGTCAACTAGTCCGCCGGTCATGAAGCGGCGTAGAACAAGCGCTGCCGTGTGAACGGGCCCAACAGCCCCGTTTACGAACTTCCTCTCGAGGTCGTGCAGGCCCTCTTCTAACCGTCCTGCAAGGTGCTTGGCCCTTTGTAGGGTCAGCTGGGCATTCATGTTCAGCGGGTTGCCCTTGCGCGCATCTTCTCCAGATTGTAGGATAAAACCACCCCCGGATATGTACATCCCGTGAACGTAGTTCATAACGAGCAGGTGTACCATCTCCGTCGGCCCGTCGCGCGACCATATTGGCCTGTGTGAGCCCGGAAACATGTCGGCGTCGTTGACGTTTTGAGGTGTCTTTGTATCCCAGTTTTTAGGAAGCACGGACTGCTGGCTCGATAATATGGCGAGTCTGGCCCCGTTTGCAACTGCTTGCCACCAAATTAGCCTTCGCATCTCGACCTCGGACGGAGCAATGTCGAGTCGTTTCCCGCCGTGATGAAGTCCCATCTTTGCGCGACCCACACGATGATGCTGCTGAATGTCCATGCTGCATCGTGATCTCCGGGGAAGTTGACAAGAAAATATACGACTAGTCAGTTGCGTATACATCGATTTGTCGGGCAAGCAAAAACGATGCACACTGGCTAAAATAGCAATGCTTAAAACATAACCATGCTACGGTATTTCATAATATTAAACTTTTTCATAGCCAGCTTTATGCGGACTGAAAATTGTAAAGAAGCAACCATCCATCTCAGTCCGAGTAGCTTGACTCATTCGTCTTTGGAAAGAGAAACAATTCCAGCAGTGCATATGGAGAGCAGGAGGATTTGCTGTTCGAGCGATAATGCTCTCCATGTCGGACGCAGCCTGCACAAGCAAGGGCTGTACACCTGGCACATGGACGACTTTGCTGGAGGGTTTCACGAGATCCGGGAGATCTGCCACAACTGAAATAAGTGAGTCGGCCTAAGGGGGTTCTGTAGCATGTCCCGAGATATGGAATGGGAGAAGAAGTCGAAATAACCATCATTTGTGGTTAGGATTGCCTTGCTGTCAGTAATATCAGGATCCTCGGACTAAAGTAAATTCCGCATCCATTGTATGTAATAAACTGAGAAAACATGGCTAGGCTCGGGGTCAATGTTCAACAAACCTCCTCGTAGATTCTTGCCCGAACATCGCTTTCCACAAAATGGTAACTATCCTGTAGGCCGATAGATATCCACGCTTTGGCTGTCGTTTGGATATACGTTTCATACATTCCCAAGTACGTCCCTAGCCCTGAAGCTGGCGGCATGCTTTGGAGAAACTTCTCGCATCTTGCAGGACGTTCGTGGAGTGTAGGTAGCATTGGATGGCCTCCATTTTCGCACCGCGGCTTTGGTGGGTACGCATTCGACTTGGGACGAAATTGACATCAGAACTCAACGGGAAGGTAGTCTAGAGCATAGGGGTAACTGTGACCGTGAAAACCCTCGAGCATGGGTGAGCTTTGTCGCAATTCACCTTGGCAACGGACGCATGCAAGGGCCAGCTTGGGAGGCTCAGACGAATCGTCAGATGCATAGGTGCGCATCATCATTGGCAATATCTTTAGGGACAACCACGGGGTGTATATTCCGATGCATCTTCAGTGGTCTCAGGCACAGGATGCGGAAATCAAGAAGTTGAAAGCTGCACAATGGCTCATCAGGAAGTCTGGTAAGAAAGAGTCCGGGAACATGGGCCGCACTCGCCGCCGCCCCGGCCGTTGACATGAACCAAAGTCCGGCCCCATCACGGCAAAGGTGCGAGGCGATCTGGGGAAAGAATATCAGAGGCAGGGACGCGCCAAGGGTTAGGGTTAAAGAGCCATAGTACGGATTGGAGTGGGCTTGAAGGTCGTGGTGTGGGATGTCGTTGGACGCATTTTCCGTCAGCTCTGCACGACAAGAAAAGCAGTCATTCACATTTCAACGTCAGAGTGCGCAGGGTGTCGTGCCTGGGCGTGGACCAGGATTGCCTATGTAGGAGAGATGCAGATCAAGTCAGGTGGATGGTGGATTGTGGACAGGGTCTGGGACGGCCAAACCCCACAGACCTTTGCCAACGGCGGCCCAAGGCAGGCTGCAGCGCGTAACGGTTGGATGAGAGAAGCACGCAGCTGTCACGACGCGTTTGCATCTCCAATCAATGCTTTTTTGACTGCATCCAGCGCCGCCAGCTCAAACACGACCGACATCACCTGCTGACCCCCGACCGCGACCTCCCGCCTCCCCTCAGAATAGCTCATCATTCAGGCAACCCCGAACGATGGGCCGCTCATGGCGAGACCACAGAATACAAAGCGACGCGCAAACGAGCCTTCGCAACACAATCCTCCGGCTAAGAGGGCCAAGCTTGGTGAAAAGAGCAACTTCTCGCCAGAATTTTGGGATAACCTGTCGAAAGTCTTGCTTACGCCGCGTGCCTTGAGGGAGCTTGACCGTCGAAATAACGCCCAACCTTTGCCGACATTTAGCGTACCCCAATTGTATCCAGCAAGACTTGCTCGGTTTGCGAGACACGGCGGCCCGGACCTCCGTCATCTTCGCGGGGTATGGACTCAATCGCCCCTAAATAGTTACCTGCTAATTGCTGATTTAGTATACCGAATGCGAGACCGTTGCCGACGATATGAGCTCAAGTCGCTCTCTACCGTCTCGAAGCCGACAGACGCAGTCGACAAATGCAAGTAGCGTCGTTCCTGGAACCAAGAAGTCTTCCGCCTACGGCAAGGATTTTCAACAGCATCTCACCGACTATAATATATATCGTGCAGACCACGATTATGACCACGAGGCACCTGAACCTGCAAACCTGGCTCAGATGCACCAGGAGCTAGCAAATGCAAGAGCGTCACTTTCACCATCTGCGTTTCCTGAGCCAGCTTTCCGAGACTTTAAACAAAAGAATGCACGAGCAACTTTTGAGAGGGACGTTATGAGAACTGTCATTCCTGTGATTTCCGGTAACTCTGCTATTCATAACCAGCAAGACGTCCGCTTCACTAAGCTTAAGCCTATAACAAACGAGCATGCAGTAAAGCCACAGCCAGACTTCTTTGATGGGGCTCGCCTAGGAGACCTTAATCGCCAAATGAGGAATAACCAAGCTATACAGTCAACAGGTATCCCTACCAAGCACCCAGGCGTCCCAGTAGAGCCTAACTTCTTCCTAGAAGTCAAGGGGCCTGACGGGAATGCCTCCGTAGCCCAGCGGCAGGCTTGCTATGACGGAGCATACGGTGCTCGTGCCATGCACGCCTTGCAAAACTACGGGGAAGCTGAGGTGGCATATGACAGCAATGCTTACACCTACACCTCCACTTATCACGACGGTCAGTTAAAGCTGTATGCTCACCATGTCACGGCGCCAAGAATGGCCGAGGAACGACCCGAGTACCACATGACGCAGCTTAGATCTTTTGGAATGACGGACACTCGTGAAACATTCATTGCAGGCGCAACGGCATTCAGAAACGTCAGGGACTTGGCAGAGCGGCACCGGAATAATTTTATTCGGGCTGCGAACGCCAGAGCAGACCTGGCGACGGCAGCGGTACAAGAAGACCTTGCCGAAATACATCACGACATCTCTGGCCCTTTGGAGCTGCACGATTCTCAAGATCCTACAGCCTACACTGCCTGGCAGGATGCGGACTACGCGCTTCAGCAACAAATTGCTGACGGCACCGATCAACAGGACGATGCCGAGGTAGCCACTGCTGTACCCCGGGAAGATTCACCAAAGCCGAGTCAGGAACCAGCACTCTTGGTTTCCGATGACCCGTCAATAAGCTTTGAATCCAGTTTCACGACTTTCACTACAGACACAGCTCAGCCTAAACGCCCAAGGGATTCTAGCAGTCCGCCGTCTAGTTCCAAGAGAAACCACCCGTCTCAAGGTCAAACACCTCCGGCACGGCGAACTACGCGCTCCTCCCGGCAGGCCATGGTATCGGGACAGTCGGGCTCTAGCAATTCTCACAGGGTGGAGACGTATGGGCGCCGAGGAAAAGTCTGCTTCGAGACGCCCGAGGGGACGGAGATTAAGACAGAGTTGAAGGAATGGACGGAACGGACAGAAGACGGGACTCGACGCTATTACTGGCAAGGCGTCCATTCAGGACTAGTGTTCTGGGCGACGAAGTTGCCAAAGGAGGCAAACAAGACCCGTCGGCGCTGATGATGAGTCAATTGTCCTTGATTGCGAATATTTCGTTAGTTTAGGTGCATTTTGAATCTACTCGGTATATCTTACTACTCTCATACCCCAACGCCGAATTCTCGCAGAATATGCGCTTGGCTTCCCGTTGACTGTGCCAGGAACTGATTCGGCTTATTTCTGGGGAGCGACTTATCGAATGTATTAATGTGAATTGGCTGCTCACACACCAGTTGGCTGGCAGAGCATTGGCAAAGCCTCGTGGACCAACTTCCACCCCAAAGCAGGAATATGTAGTATAAAGGTGAGATGACTATCGTCAAAGTAGGCCTCAAACATTCCGTGTACATGGCATCCCTTCGTCCCTTCGGGGGCTTTTTTATGCAAGAATTCTATCAAGCCGTCAAGAAAAGAGGGCAGATTCCCAGATCTTGGTCGTCCATGTCCAAAGACATACTTTCTCGCTCAAGTTTGACAAATTGAACAGCCGTCACGGGAATATTCTCAATTGCCACGCCAGGACCTGTAAATAGCTGTTGCAGATGGACGAATATCACGATTGGCTCGACCAGACTCGACGGAAGGATCACTTCGGATTTCTACGGATTGAAGGAGAGCCCGGTACAGTGAAATACACTCATGAGGTTTCCTATGGGTTTATCCCATTTTGGGGATTTTGAATAAGACTAAGTGATATTCATACGCTACAGCAGAGGCTTCGAGAATCCCCGAAACTCTCCATGCTTTATTTCGTGAAATCCTGCAACGAGATCAGAAAAACACAGATAGATTGCTATCATGCATTCAATGGATCCTATTCACAACACGGCCAATAACGCCCGGGGGCTATACTTTGTAATACTCCTTACTACTAAAGCTGAGATTCTCTCTTTTCAAAAGGCAGGCAAGATTATATTGTCTATCATCAAAGGCTTGCTGAGCTTACAATGTTAACTATAATAGTTTAATTCATCCATGGATCAGTCAGAGACTACCTTCGAGAAAACGGGCTTCAAGACATCTTCTTTTATAGGGGTCAAGATGCAAAAGCAAGGAGCTACAAACTTCTGAAGCAACGATGCGTTAACTGTATTAAGTCGGATGGAGTTCCTACTTTACAAATATACAAGTTAGATGCGTTCATATAAGCACGAGTAACTCGCAACTCCAATAAATTCCGCCAATTTGCTGTGGAAAACGTACTCCGTGCTAACCTGGCTCAGGCCGTCGGAGTCGACCAGGCAAGCTCATGCCAAGCTTTCCTCGAGTTAAGCGGATTCATCTCCATATATTATATCGTGAAATGTGAATTGGTACCAAGACGCAAGTTTAATTTACATTTGGCAGAATATGGCCTCGTAAACTTTATCAGATGCCATGCAGAGCCCATGTCATGTCTTACAGTGAAAAAATGTTTGCGGCATTATACACGAAGAGTAATATAGCGATTTGTGCTTTTTTGCATATTCTAAACGAGAGCCAGTCTCCCATGATTTCCAGGACAGCTTATGCGACAGATACAGATACTACAAATGTTGGCGCGATAGTTTGACTTTCTGCATAGCCAATATGGTCAAAGCAAAGGAGACGAAACAGAAAACACATCATCGATTTACTCTACAAGCTAGATAGCCGGAGTGGTTATGCACGCCTATCTGACTGCCGGTATTTTGAGAATATGCACAAACCTATGAGCGAGAGGAGACCAGTACTTTGGGCTGAATCCAAGAACCACGGGCATCTGCTGTAGCTAATTTCTCAGAAAAGTGCTAATTAAAAGTTGGATCTGTGAAGTATTGCATCCACCACTCGGTCCAGCAGCAGCACTCGGACAAGACGCAATTATCAGCTTGTTGCTGAAAAGAGGCGCTAGTACGGCCCTTTGATGTAGATCTCCCCTAGACTTGCCGTTAGGCAAGGCCATGACGCGTCAGTCAGAATGCTCCTACAGCGTGGATCTGAAATTCACTGCAATGTTGGGCAACCCATCTTGTGGGAGGCAATTCATGGTGGGGGAGAGAAGAACGAATTGTCTGTCAACAAGTTGAGCACCATAATTATAACCTTTTGTTATCCATGTTCCGGATGAGTCTTTTTTCTCTTTCTTTCTTTTTCAATACTAAGTGGGGTTATATACATGTTGGTTCTACAACCTTTATCTTTAAAAGTAGCTTTATTATTATTAAAAAAAGCTAAATGTTTATTTATTCATTTTTTTTTTAAATTCAAGTTAAAGTAAGAGCATAAATTATATTATTTCTTTATTTTAACTTATTTGTCTACATCTCAGTTTCCAGCGGGAACATGGGACATTAGCCAAGACGTACCCGCGGGATCTAGCCTTGAGAAGATGACCAAGGAAGACTGGCTGGCGTTGGGCACTAACGAGGGCATCAACTTGAACGATTGCCTTGAACCAAAAGCCAAAACTGTCTCTCAAGACGACACATCAGAAACGGCAGCTGCTCATAAAATTCAGTCCAACAATGGACTCCCCAGCACATCATCTGTCAAAGTTTTCTCTCATACTCCATCTTCGTACAAAGACGCGGATCGCCCATACAACACTTTGTGGCATGTCCCATTGAGTGCTGTTGGTGACCCGTTGTGGCAGAGACTTCCACTCCGCCTGGTGCAGGACAAGAGTTAGCGGCATCTTCATGTTCATCTGGCACACCAACGGCGTTGACACTTTCGTGAGATGATCAACTTGCCGATGATCCCAACAAGGTCAATGAGCCTACTATGACTACATGTCCTAACCCGTACGAATGCAAAAGTACACGAGCGCGGTTGGGTCAAAGTAAGCGTAGAGCTCCTTTGTGAAAGGATGGAGTGGATTGAGAGCACAGTGAAGGAGGAACATTCGGTCGAACGTGGCGGCGGTTCAAGCTCAAACATGTCAGTGCGAGAGTGTGGCTCTGGTTCTCGCACTTCTAGTCACTAGTCTCACTGAAGAAAGGGTGGAAGAGGTTGCTGATATCAACACCAAGTTGCTCATTCAACGCAGGCGCGATATGTGATGGCCTGATAGGCAATAGTAGTTGCCATAACGCTGCCTTGCTGGCAGCAATATTCACTTTTCTATGACTCCACTCTTTTATGTAGAACTCAAAGAGTCTCCCTGATTCACAGGGATCTTTTGTCCGATCGATGCTCCGATTAACCGTGCTTGAAAACTTTTGATGGTGTCCTTCATCGCATGAACTACCTGCGATTTCAAAAACTCATTTAATTACCAATAATACTACAATGATTCCCCAGGAACCGCTCTTTCCAAAAGCTAGTCCCGCCTCCGGCAGTCTTTACCCGGCATCTTGTACATTTATGAAGAGAACCCAGACAGTTTTCATTCTCCGAAGCTCATTGCATTTCGATGCAAAGCGACAGCTTACAAGACATGCGTTACATGGCTACTCGTGATGAAGGGCCAGTTACCCGGCCGTGCGCCATTTTGGACGCCTCTCTGGCTGCGCAAAGAGGCGTTTTGCGAACCAATAGCGCTCCTGCTCGCCGATGGGTGTGCCAACGTGGCATCCACCTACAGTCAATACAGCATTGCTTACCAGCGCCCAGACCGAACATGGCAGACAAGGGCAACTCAACCTCATCCTTCAATGCCGATCCAGGAACTACAAGCTCATCTTCAGGCGTAGAGATTGGGACCGCAACGATGAAGCCCATGTATGCCGTCCCGATTCCTGCGGCAGCAGTGAAGCAGCTGTCATCATCTGGCACTTCTGCACAGAAAGCTAGGCGTAGTGGGCCATCTGCTGCTCGGCCCGCGACGCCACCAAAGGGGAGCAAGAATGGCTGAAAGTGAATGGTTACACTTTCCGAGCTCGGTTCAAGATGACCGCGCTGCGGTATCGGTAAAGGCTTCCGTAAGGCTCTCCATGTACCTGTCTCGATCGTCTAGCTTGCGGTCGATAATGCTAGATGAATTGCGGCGGAAAAAACGGGAACAGAATCTTAAGTATGCGCCATTGTCAAGTTCTTCATCAGGAAGTTCAAAATAGCCTTTCAGGATACGCTTATAAAAGATTTCTGTAAAAGACACCGGATCCCTTAGTGCCAAGGGGACCCAAAATGTGCCGTCGGCCCATGACTGCTGCATGATGGATGAGACTGGCTCTGTGTCTGGGTCTCTGCACTGCTGTAGTTTCTCTTCACGTCTGATATGCTCCATGAACTCTGCGTGTATGGGCGCAAGCTCGGCAGAGGTGACTTCGTCGATGAGTCCACCGCCCAGCCAATACGGGGTTTGTAGAAATTCAACCGGCCATGAGCAGGCGAATTCCAGGTCAATAATGCAGGTAATATTCCAGTTCTCGTCAACAAATATGTTACTTCGATGAAGATCAGTCAAGGAAAACACAAAAGGGCCATTACAGAGGTCGTCTCGAAATAGTTGCGGGATCGTAAGCTTGGCGGCAGCTAGGCTAGTCATCTGGTACCAAGCATCCTCATGGCTAGCTATTACGTTCGGCTGCTCAATAAATCGGGTTTCAAAGGCCGCTATCTGAGAAAGGACGAAATCTTTGACGCTAGAGAATGTTGTACGCCGCGACATGTGTAGGGAGAGCCCTTCATTCTCGTGCATAGTAGTTTGAACACTCATAGGACGATTGTCTAAGCGTAAATACCCGTTACTGTCTAGGCGGAAGAGTCCGATACGGGGCAGGCGAACACGCGCAAGCGAGACCATTACTCTCGCTAGGTCTCCTTGTAGATTTTGTAGACGGGCAGCATCGCGCTTCTCATCCCAGGATTCTGACAGCATCTCCCCCGAAGTGATTGTTTCGATAAGCAGATAACCGATATTAAGGTCTGCGAAACGGCCCGAAGCGTGGCAGACATATTGTGAAGGTTGCTGGAGGCCAAAGGTCGCTAGGAAAAAGCGTCGAGCTTTGTGAAACCAGCGCGACCACCAGGGAAGGAGGCTGGCATTCGTGAACTAGCGGAATAATGAGCTTAGGAGACGGGGATTTGAAGGTTAAGACGCTTACCCTTTGATTTGTAGATAAGCCAAAACCATAAAGCTTTGGTATAGGAACAGAGGGACAGTTCTCCTCGAGCCATGCATACGTCGCCGCCTCACAGTCAAGCTTTTCATCTGAGTTACCGGGGTTTGTTACTTCCCCAACGCGGTAGGGCAGGGGAAAGCGAATAAAAGCAAATTCTGGGACGTTTGACTGCGTAGAGTTGACATTGACCTTAAGTGGTACGCAAAGATTGAAGGATCCATGTCGCCACCATTCTTGTGGTGAAATATCAACGTCGGTTGGCTTAATACCCAGATGGTGTGCTATTACCTCTGCTAGAAGAGCGCGATGTCCTTCTATATAGCTGTAGAAGGCTAGCTTACGTAGTGGGTATTGTAAAGCGTGAAGAACGTTAGCGCTTCGACCTGTAGCAGAAGATAAAGTGATGGGGCCGGAGAGTAGATTGCGCGTCGCCATGGCAGAGTCTTTGACGTGATATTTTGGGGGGAGAAAGGGGCAGAAAAGGGACGTGAGATGTCGCGAGATGGCTTGACGCGGAGTCATGTGACGAAATGCATACACGCCCCTGCAAGCAAGCAAGCAAGCAAACAGGTATAGCGAGCCATTACCGGCAGTAGACAGCAGTCATACTATTGCTAACATATGAAAAAGATTCTCCGCTCAAGTTATTGTTTCTTCATTCTGCTGCAGCGCTTGAGCGGTTCAGCGCATCCCCTCAGAGCAGTTAAGGCTCCAACGAGGTCACGGGACCCACAATACCTGCTGACCTCGAGTGACTTTGGTGACAGGCCAAATCCGGGCGACTACTGAGTCTTCACATTCTAGCAGCTCACAAGAAGCCGTATTAAAGGTGTTTAACGGCGGACTTTTAATAGATGACGAAAACAGCACACGTGAGCAGGCAGCTGATAACACCTGCCGGCCTAATAACCCACCTATTAAGGCTCGTAGGCAGAGATTTTAACCTTTTTAACCTTGATATCGCGATGCCCTCAATCGCCGCCGGACAGCTCGTCAATCGCGTTGGGGCTGCGAGACTTGTGATGTAGCCCTTTTGTAACTCGAAGGAATGTGAGTACTTTAATCATAGTGTAAATTGCTAGGAATTTAATGTACCCTTAAAAATGTGGGCTTTTAATTGCATGAGTCAAAGGGGTTCTTTCAGGTACCGATGCGTGTGGGTCGCACTGTCCATAGTGGCCAATAGAATCTACAGGATACTAAACTACTTCTATTCGCTTACGATTTAGCCGTATAGGTGAGTGTCCAGTAACAGAATTTGAGCCTAGCGGGAATGAGGATGCTTGCAAAAAGCAGAAGGCCTTTTTGCCCCAAACTGGAATCTATACAATCATTCACACTAAAGCCGTGGGAGAAGTGAGTTCAAGCCTTCAACTATGAAAATGCGGCTAAACAACAAGACACAGAATGGGACATTCGCGTATCCGTGAGCAGCTCTGGACGCAACGGTGTAGTAGGGATCGGTGAAATTGTCCGAGACACGCCATTTATCGACGCTGCCAGAGACGGTAGCGCATTTTCTATTTCGATGTCTACGATGGCGAGAACATCGAGCGGCGATGTACCGACGCACTGAAACTAACAGAGGAAATCTTTCATTCTTTCTAGGAGGTAAGTCACCATCCGATGGACAAGATTGGCAACCAAATTTGAAGGCAGTGCAAGCAACTATCTGCTTTGCACTGGCCACAGGACGACTGGAAAATAGGCAACACATATAACCTACATTGCCCACCCATCCATGACTAACTCACCACCTAAATCTCTTGAACAGCTCGTGCTATAAACAGCAGACGCCGCTTCAGCTGCCGCAGATCCCCTAAATGCAGCGAAGGCGGCAGCGAGGTCACGACAGGGATTTTAAGCCAATTAAAAGCTAATATTTAAAAGGTACTTAATTTTATACTTAATTTATATGATAAGAAAAGTCCCCATAAACTTCCATATTACAAGAAACTACGTCACACATATCATAACCACACCATTATTAGGCCTGATACAAATATTATTAATGTCACTTAAGGTATACGGCCGGTGGCAGGGGCGTTTTGGAGCCCGTGACCTCACTGCCGCCTTCGCTGCATTTAGGGGATAGGATCCTGAACACTTGGGGAATAAGCTCTAAGCTAGCCCGCTGTAGGGAATGATAAAACACGAGAAACCGTAGCGAAGGAAGAGAACAGATTGTGAAAGCAGAAACTGGATAACAAGGACTCATGGGCTTTGTCACACGGATTAGGTCAAGCAAGGATTAGAAGCCCTTTGTTACATCATAAGATCACGAGAACTATGGGGCACACTAGGCACGGGCCGTTCCTTTCAATTATATAAGATCGTCCATCCTCGTCTCACGGCTTGGGGACACCAAGGACCTTTGACATCCTACAAGATTATCATTGAGTTGAGCCCTTTTTCTTTAAGCCCTTAAACGAGCCCTTTTCACAGGCTTTGACGAGACAAAAGCTAAGCTTCAGAATGTACACATGCTACAGGTTTATAGTTACCCTTTTTGGAGTTTCTCCACCGGTAAAAGTGAAGTGAAGTGAAGTGTATCAATCACCAGACAAGTTCAAGAATCGGAGGCTTGGAACCAGAACGTGGAAACTAAAAGAACGAACGGGGCCAAAGTTGCCACTAATTATATAAAGTGCAGCCTTGGTCATCTCCCAAATCTATGAAGTTCAGATGATACTTCGACTACATGAATCGCATGAGGTAAAATCATGACCATCTCCGACCTTTGAACGTTGTGTAGACCCGCGCTTGAAGAGACGACTTCCTTTGAACACGCGAGGAAAATTGTCAACACGGGGCCATAGTGGAAGACAAAAAGTATTGAACCCGATCCAGTACCTGGCTATCGCGCTCCATTATGCTATGGTATGCTAGTGAGTACCTCCTGGTGGGCAAATATATCTCGCCACGGACTACATGTGGCTGGTCTAATTGGGCCTAGACGTCAACGAGCTGAAAAGGCGGCGGGAGATTACAAAGATCCATGAGACGGTCTCTAGCCTCCAAGGAAAAAAACACGAGCTTCAAGGAGGAGAGCACGCGCCTCCAGCAGCTGATGCCAGCTCACACGAGGGTGTTAGAGGAGAGTAGGCTGAGCAACTTTGCCTAATGTGACAATGGCTTAGTACATAAGGGCTTGGAATAATATTCGATTCAGCTAAGAATTCGCTTTGGTGTCAAAGGTCGTTGGTTTTTTCAAGGCCTCTAGAGGCAGATACCCCTTACTTATACAAGGCAGCGGTGAGCAAGCGAGCCCCGACTAGGTCTCGAGCCCTTGTGTAACTATCGTCAGGTTCAAGGGCTGGCCTGTGCCTTCCATACACCGTGACCTCCGTGTTACACCCGTGACCCAAGCACTGTAACAAGTAATACAATGCCGCGACGTAGTAGTATCAAATGCTACGACTTGCCCTCGTTTTGAAGTCCTCATAGCTAACGTGGATTTAGTATCGAGGGCTCTGGGGAGCCTGCTGTGGTGTGCAACACTTCTTTCGACATTATTGGGATACCTTGGAATAGTTTCTAATCTGCGTAAGAAGTATATACTGAGAGACTACAATACATCATAACGTAGAGCGTTATAGCTAGGTACCTCATTTCAATAGATACTTTTTGCCTCCTACTCTAGGCATTAACTAGTCTCTGTCAGTGAAAATAAGATTCTACATGACTATTTCAACGCCACCAAGTAAAGCGCAATATTCCCCACGTGACAAAGTCATCGTCAAAGCTCACTCGGCGCGTCCGGCAGAGCTACTGTCGGTGGAAGCTACATACAAGCTGCGGCTGCTGCTTTGACTTCTTGAGCAAGGCGCAAGTTGGTTTCTGTCGGATCCAACACCCACCGGTTTGGCAATGTCCTGATCCAGGCTCATGAATACGGTCATATTGACAGTATGGACTGGGATCCCTTGCAGCTGAAAACTCAATAGTGTTGTAACAACCATCATCCCCGAGCGCACAGCCCTGCCTGGCGATTGGAGCCACGGATGCTGGTGGCTTTTCAGCTTCTTCAGCTCCCAGCCGCTCTTGACCCCCGAACACTGGTTCTCATAACCGCGGTATTGCTTATAGTTGCCCTGTGCCGCGGTTCACTACCAGACAAGACTCTTCCCACAGTTGGACGGATTCCACATCATGACGGCGCTCCCCCAAGTCGTACCTGCTAGCCGAAGGAGGCTCCTGAATATCCTCTTCACAGCCTCATTGGCCCTCGTCATTCTTGCCTGCTACACTCTGCTCATTATCCTCTACGTCCAGCCAAAACTGTACCGTATCTCATCCCTCGTCTATGTAGACGGCTCTTCGTCCATCAAGCCCTCGGTAGCCGTGAGTTTGATCACCACGGTTCTCGCTGCCGCCACGTCTGCCTTCATCACGCGCTGCGTCGAGCACTCCTTATGGCTCAAGCTCGTTCCTCGCCTCGTTGGCAGCCCGCTGACTGTGCGTGAGACCCGATCCCTTGCGCAATGGACCGTCTCCCCTCTGGCGAGGCTCGCCTACGCCGTCAGCGGCGGGTTCTGGCTCATCAGGATGAGCGGCTTGCTGCTCCTCGCCGTCTACATCGTGAGCCCCGTCCTCTTGGCGGGCATTTCGCAGACGGACCTTGTCAAGGTCTCTTCCACCACCTCCTCCCACGCAGCAGATTACTGGGCCCCTTGGATCAACAGGGGAAACTATCGCTCCCGTGGAGGCAGCGCGGGTGATCTCGTCTTTGGCATGGCCGTGCAAGCCTCCAACGGCAACTTCGCGCCACCAGTCGCTCCCGTGTGCGCCGACGACTCCTGCAGCGTCTCGACGACTTCGTCTGCTCTCCTCGCCACCTGTGATGCCCGCACCATGGCCAACACCAAGAACATGGGCCTGCCGTCGTGCGGCGCCGGCACCACCGGGTCGGCCGGTGTCACCGACCTCTGCAGCAACATCGTTCCGTCCATGTGCGTCAACTTGACCTGCGGCGCGCCGTCCGTCTATGCAAATTTCAAGACCGGGCTGGACTACAACTGCGAGTCTGGCTCCAACTCCTCCTCCAAGCCTACCGCATGTATCAAGTCTCCCGGATCATGGTCCGTCATATTCGGAGCCTGGGTAGGCGGCGCCGACTTTGGCGTCGGCAACAAAAACCTCATCAACACGGTCAGCTGCCTGGTTCAGTATGGCAACGTTACCATCACCCAGAGAGGCGAGAATCCCCCGCAGCTGGATCGAAGCTCGTTCAAAAGGTCCCGATATCTCCTGGGCAACTATTCATCCCCAATCTCCGGCGTGCGCACCTATACATGGGGCGAAAATAACGCGACGTCGCCGTACTCCTTTACTCTGCGAGTTGTGGGCACTGGCTTCAACGACATGTACCGAGAGCCGTTTGCTTCGGGGCTGTTAGGCGACGATGCCTCCAACGACGCCCAACACGTCGCGCGCCAGATCGAGCAGAACTTTGACTGGGCAACCATGGGGGCCTTTGCGAGGATGCCCAACGCCAGCGACGTGGTGACGACGAACCGCACCACCACCAGAGCATACGTGTACAACCAGCTCGTGCTCTTGATCCTTCTGGTGCCGCTGTTGGCGTCCATGACGGGCACATGGCGTCGTTGGAAGGCCGGCTCCGACGATGATGTTCTCGGATATGATCCCGTGGCGATTGCTACCCGCGGCCCAGTGGAGGGGGTTTCGCCTACCGCCTTTGTCGCGGACCACGAGTACAGCAAGGGCTGTGATAAGCTGCGGCTAACCGGCCTCGAGGAGTCTGTAGTAGACCCGTACACGGGACAAAGCGGCACACGGGTTCGATTTGTAGCTCAGCAGTAGAGTGTCTAAGGGGACAAGTGTGACAACTGGGGTCGGGTACTACCACCCGATGACCGTTGTTGTCTGTTGGCACGGGATAACACTTTCCTATTTGTATTAGGTATCAGGCTACACGAGGAGTGAATAATAGATAATGAGAAGGGCGTTGTGTAGGGCCGAGCCTCCCTTTTATCAGTGGCACACGCAATTCTCTGTTTATAGCTTAAGAGGACTTGCATCAAGGCCGGTTTCTTCGTATCATCTGGCCAAGATTCCTGCTTTGATGTAGACTGGCACACAATACATGCCCTGGGGCCCCGGCAGCCTCTTCGCTTTCTTGATCAAAAACACTTTCTGCCTACTTGGAGTAAGGCGGATCCGTCCCTCTGATAAAAGGCACCCGGTAAGAGAGGAGTTTCGGAAGAGCCTTCGCAGCCACCGGGTTACATGAACCGACTTCGCCGTCCATAATCTCAAACGCATCCAGCAAAGTCCCAACCATGACGGCAGTTTGGACTGCATCAAAATTCTCCTCGAGGACTCTCCGAATATGTTCCGGAACACCCTCGATAACCTCATGCCAAAATCCTCGCTCGGCTTCCTCAAATTGGTCGGTTACATGAAACTCGCCCTCGGAGAATTCTCCAGCGAGGTCATGGATGCGGCCGAAGCCCATGCCAAAAGGGAGTGGCGTCGACAACTCCCAGTCGACAATGCCAGATACCTCGCAGGTCTCATTCACGAGAATATTCATGGCGTTTAGGTCAAAGTGGGCGATGAACAACGGAAGCACCTTGATTTGATCCAACCTGCCAAGGAGATCGTTGGCTACATGTTTGAATGGAGCGGCACTTTCGTCTTGAGAAGACAGAAGCTGCTCCAAATGGGGCCGAACCTTGTCATGGACAACGTCATCGCTGTTGGCCTTGACATATCCTCTAGAGAGGATCTTGCCGAGTGTCTTGTTAATGGTGATGATTGCCTCTGGGCCTTTCCCTCTTACGCCTTCAGACCATGGCTTGCCGGGAATGCGTGTCATGGCATACACCCAGATATCGTCTTCTTGGAGCTCTTCGTCCTGGACGCGCTCGATATGTGGAACTGCCGACCCAAGGCACTGCCGTGCCAGCTTGAAAGGGTGCAGATCCATCGGCTCGGGGCGAAATTGGATTACGACTTCGTCACCATTTTGCAGCGTCACTATCATAGTTCTGCTGAAGAAGCCCTGGGTTGGCGGGCCGCGAGCTTTCTTGGCTGGGATATCAGTGTACAGCTGAGCCAGCTGCTTGGCCTTTTTAGCTTGCTTTGCTTCCGTATTTATGCATTTTGGGAGGTCCGCATTGGATGTGACGGTGATAACCATGATGATAAAAAACGGCGTCGAAGTCTGGGGGAATGGAAAACTAGTTGACCTGCAATTGGGCCCTTGGCGAGTGCAGAAAAATGTTAAGTTACTTGCAGCCCGGATGCACAAGCCAAGTGCCGCTGGTATCCGTGCCATGCGGTGATTGGTTAATATAGACCCGCACATATACATATGGATAGTTGACACCCTGCGATTTGTACCTCCTGTAACCCATAGCGGTGGAAATTGATTGTATTGATGCATGATTAGTCCTCCACCGGAGTCTTATTTACCTTAGATATCTCGGTCTACTCCGTACTCCATGTAACAGCCCCCTCATTGTTACTCGATAATTGTCCTCACACGTAAGTAGTGCGCGGTATGTGGCCTAATACCAATACAGCTAATTAGCAGTTATTTATATGATAACTCTACCATCACTAGAATCAGGGACTATATATTATACTTACTAGGTACTAGGTAAATAAGCTTTTAATTTATTAGTTATAGCCCTATATACCTCACGTACGCTCACTCCAAGCTGACTACCATTTAAAGCGTTTAATAAAACCGATTAAGGGCGCCATAAATAATTTCAACTACTCCGTATAGCTAGTCGGGTTGTCTGCCGGTTTGTAGGCAGATTTTGGTCGTCTGATAGATTACAGCTGTCATTTTGGGGACATGTAGCTGCAGGTATCACTGCTCAAATTTAAAACAGACACACCTGCGGTTTCGGCTCTTGCAGCATTTAGTTGAAGTCTGGCTACAAAGCTGCTGTATCTCGGTCAAGTTATGGATGCTAAAAGGTACCAGCGTATAAAGACATACGTTGACTAAGAGTATAGGGGTAGAGCCGACATGCAGAGCATCGGAATGAAGCAGGCTTTAGAATGGCTTTGATGATAAATATCTGGCGTCTTTGTTTCGTTCGAGGTCCCCATCTCTTTCTTCAGAAATCTTGGCTACGTCGCAACTCATCTTGTAAACATGCGTCCCGACAGGAACAGGCTCAGAAATGTCAACCTGATGAAGGACCACTGCCCGCGGCATTGTAAAACAAACTGCCCCATATCGACTCTATGAGGGATGCGGCGGCTGACAATGTTATGGCCCACGCTAAGCTCATCGGATTCGTTGCCTCGCATGGCCTTTCAGAGCACTTTTCCCTTCATCTCATCCATAAACACTTCGACATCCCAGAAGGTCGGATTATGGTCTACGAGGCCATCAAGGGACTAGCTCGAGCTGAATTTGTGCTCTGCAGCCCTCGCAAGCCCGATGACTGCACTCACTTGCGTGGCTTGTATTCCATGGTGGCCCCGGCCCCCGGGAGGTAACATGATTGCATATGAATACACCACCGAGCCAGGGGCAGGCCTCAGCCCGTATGCAGACTTTGTCTCCATATTTTCTTAAACTATCCTGGACCTTGAGGTTCAGGACGTCTTCGCATTGACAGACAAGAATCTTCGTCAAGAGGTTCTGACTGAGTTTGAGATGTCCGAACTCCTTTCCACAGTTCTTGCCCACGATCCTACTTGGCTGCCCCAAGACTTGGAGCCTGGTCAGTTCACGACAACAGATTGGATCGCAACGGCTGACTATGCCGCTTACGCTAAAGGTCCCAGTCCTGCTGTTCCCGGAATAATTGACCTGAAGTGCTTGAGGACTCGTGTTAAACGCCACTACAACGTCACCTGCAGTAGGACCAGGTCCGGTGCTCATTACCAGGGCAGGCCCGTTCACAATCGAGAGCTCCTTCTCGACGGACAGCCTTTACTTGAGACCTGTGAAGCATACAGAATCTTCTCCCATGCTAGGAAAGTAGTTTCAGCATCATCATGTCCATTGCACAGCCTCGAGGAGCTGCCTACTTTCCCAAATTGAATTCTACTCCAACGCGTTTTGAGACACGGATCGCCAAAGAGGCGAAAATTATGAAATGGGATTTTCTTCATGTTTGTGGCTTTCAACAATCCATGTAGCATTTCATGCCCTTGCGCTCTTTTCTTCCCTACTTGGCCTTGGTGGCGCCTTTCCTTCGGATGTTTGTGTTTGTGGTATTCAACAGCCAAAGATCTCTTGAGCAATACACATCCTTTAAAACTCAATAGAATCAACTTGAAGGTCAACGATAAGTAAGCTTCACATTTCCAACTGATAAACTTGGCCGCCAGTTGCCTGCAGTGCATAGTTCATGGCCAAAGGTGAACCTGTGCCAAAATTGTCTACTGTTGAAGCCAGCAACACGTGGTTTGAGGGAATCGCTTTGACTCAACTCTGAAGCTCGGTTCGTCATGATTAAGGATTGAGACTAACAAAAGGAAACTAGAGCCGTGGGCACGAAATCTGGGAGGAAAATGTGCGAAACTGCTTGCCCGTGTGTGTGTGCGGCCAACGCCAACCTTTGTCCAATGTTGAGCAATTTAACACGACCGCATTCGTTGACATGCTTGCTAGGTTCGGGTTTCTGGTCGTGTCTGCTTTTCCCCGCGTCGAGTACTGCTTGTACATACCAGACCTTTATTCTCTGCTCTGCGTAATTGTATTCGCGTTTAGGTTCTCTGATGCACGCGGACGTGATGACGTCGCGATTACGCGTTGAGGCGCGTGCTTCACGCGCTTCAACGTTGTTGCCTGTACAACCAGTTGCTTGGCCGCCCAAGCGTGAATTCACTGCCTCGCAAGTCCACGTATTTGATATGCACTCACGCTTCATCTTTCAATCATGTAGAAAAGTTGCTCCAAAATATGTGTTTAGAAACGCCAGGGCAATCTTGTCTCACGCGCTTCAGGAAGCCTCCAGAGGTTCGAACTTCGTGGTCCCCTCTTTCGCCATCTGGATTCACCAGACATTACTGACACGTCGTGAGCGCAGCTCTTATCTGGGCCTTCGGCACTGTCTTGCGCTCTCCTGCGCTTGCCGACCGAAATCCTGCTTCGCATCTTCGAACAAGCGAAGCCAATCGACGCAGTCTGCCTCGCCCTCGCGAGCAAACGCCTTCTCCAGGTGTCAGCCATGTTGACAATCATGGTGCCCTCGGTAGCCAAGCATAGATATACTCGACCTTCCTCCTGCAGCATGATATATATGCTCATCCGGCGCTTCCAGCCTCTGGTCGACCGATACAACTGGACAAGTAACGGGAAGTTTGGGCTATGCACTGACTGCTTGCAGTACCGGCTGCGGGACAGCAAACACTGGAAGCCTTTTGCGAGGAAGTATCGCCGCACCAGGGGGGTCTCTGCCAAAAACTGGGCTGTTGCTGTGGAACTTTGGAGGCATCATGAGCGAACCCAGTGTCCTGAATGTTATTGCAAGGACAATTATAAGGAACTGCCTGCCCAGGAGAAACATTCTATGCAGCTGCGGAACCGCTCGAAAGAATTTCGGTGACATGGAGGGAAGTCTCGGCGGGACAGGTTGGCTGAGCGTCTACGAATTCTTTTCCTGTTGGGTTCTTGCGTCGGTGAGATTGACTACGTTGCGAGGTTAAAGGGGCCATACTCACCCCTGTTTTTGCATGACGTTGATTATACGACGTACGAAGTTTCCGGCAGCTACTCTCCCCTCGTAGAAGTTCTGCCCGGAGGAATTCAGGTGGATATTGTGGCTTCTGACTCGATGGCTCGCCATAAGAATTACTTGTTTAAAAATACACTACTGATTCCTCATATGTTTAGAGGACAGTGAGATGCGGCTGAATGTGTACCCTCGACGCTCAAGTTGGCTACGTCAGTTTCTTGCAATCTGAGTCCTCTTTTTGGAATACCTCATATTCAGTCCCAATCCCCTGCCCTACAACCCAGCCCTTGTTATCTGCGGTGTAAGATAGACTGGGTGAGAAGTGGATATTGAAGAACCCAACTCTCTGGTTTCAGGCCACGCCTCAACCGGTTATCATACTTTCACTCCCTGTATCTCTGTCAAAAGGTGCTCCATGGTTTTCATTAAAGTCACTGGTTCACGATGGGATTCTCTCAGCTATAGCATCCGCGTTATCTGGGAGGTCTACTCCGTAATCGATGGGTGATTTGCATCCATGTTCACGGGCACTAAAGCAGAAAAAGCCAAGGTATTTTTTCAGTTACTTTACGACGTATTGTGTATCACGATAAACTATGGGCTCATTGAACAGCGCATTAGTCCTTGGAATTGAAGCTATCTAGCTGGATGATTGAGGGCATTCATTTTATATATATCTGAAGGTCATCAGTGAGGAATTTAGCTGTACTGAAGGTCCGACTTCAACACGGCCGTGGTGCGAGCCTTCATGAGGCTTTTGATGGCTTCATTAGCAGCCTTTTTCCATTGAAAGAGAGCCTTTTCCGTTGACATTGTGGTGTGCCGAGTACGTAGACCGATACAATCACAAATGTAGCGTCTTCGGAACGGCACCCTGTTGATTACCGTCGCAGAATCCATGCGGCTTGTGTTCCACCCAACTACGGAGTACTACATCGTCGAAATCCCAACGCGGAGAAACCTCCGTAGCATCCTTGAATATGCGGCGCCGCCACTGTCTCAATAAGATATGCTTATCTATCTCTCGCATATGATGATGTGACAAGATGGAGGACTCAATAATGAGGGCTATAGCAGGAGCTCGCCCTATCACCCTGAGCAGCTGTTTGACGTGTCTAATGCTCCGTACAATGTGTTCAAGAGGGTCCCGTTGAGCAGGGCCGGGACGCTATCCAATGGATTTTTCACCTCTGCAAAGCCGATTCCAAGACATGCCCAACATCTTGGCTGAACGGCTGGAGAAAAAAGCAAAGCCGGGTGGCCAGGGGGATGAAGCGGGGTGAGGCTGATCTGTATTTTGTGACGAGCCGTGAAGACATGACTGTGAAGACTGCAGCCGGCGGTCAGCGAGTTCAAGGGTCTTGCTGGTCGAAACAAGTTCACAAATGATGCGGGTTCGCGACCTTGTTCTCCTTCTGCTCGCCACATACTCTGTCCTTGAACGCACTCTTCGCCGCCTACCATGAAGACGAGACCGCTTCAGGCCACATCAGGCACACTCGCAGAAGACAAACAGACATGTTTGGATAGCTTTAGCAACCTGTGCTACCAGAAGAAGCTTCTTCAAAGACCAGAGGGCCTGCAACACGGGGACCTTATTGACGGCTTAACCGACGAACATACTCTGCTGTTAGTCATGCACACCACGGGCATATCGTACCGTGCTAACAAGACAATAGGCGATTCCTGCGAGGCAAGTCCTTTGACGTCGATCGAGCATATGCGCAGCTCAAGGATGCATCGGCTATTCGACAATCGGCCGATGTTATCGCCACGTACGACACCATCGATATCGGCGACTTTGAAGAGAAAAGAAAGCTAGTAGGCTATCCCAGCCAAAATACTCGACGAATGTTGAGCCACCGGCTAATCGACAATCTGCAGTACCCTCACTGGTGTGGCTACCGAGACAAGTCTGGCAAGCCCATCTGCATTTTCGACACTCGCCACCTAGACGACGGCGTCATTCAAAAGTACAACAAAGACAGAAATGTGTCCGCCCGTAGAGGTGACGCTGCCGTGTCGAGTACAATGGAGCAGGCAATCGTCATCCACGACTATCTAACCAGGTTCGTTTTCCCAGTGTGCTCGGCGATGCTTGACCGAAAACAGCCAGGTACGGCGATTTCAAGCGCCGTGTACATCGCAGACGTTTCTGGCATGACGTTGAAGCAAGCTTGGAACCTGCGAATGTACATCCAAGACTTTAGCATGCTGCTCTCAACATGTTTCCCAGAGGTCATCGATCGGATATACGTATGTACAGACCTTGGGTCTCCCACAAAGGAGCATTGTCTGACGAGGCCCGCTAACGTCAGCTCGTCAGGCGATCAATGCACCCTCGTACTTTGGCGCGATATGGAGCTTCGTCAGCAAGTTGATCGACCCGCGGACCGCCTCCAAGGTTGAAGTCCTCTACCCGGGCCAGGTCCCGGCCGCACTGGCTGCCGTTGTCGACATGGATGATTTACCAACCCAGTATGGCGGACGGCGCAAGGTTCGATATGGGGCTCCGCCCATGATGGATGAGGCAATCTTGCAATCCTTGACAAACTCATCCTTGGGCCTGACTGGCCAATGGCCCGGAGGTCCGATTAAGTTGAGTTCAAACGGGGATGGACACGTCGCTCTGATTGCCGTGGGGACGAAGGAGGGCGCCAAGCGTCAGGATCTAATCGGTTTGATCAGATAAATGTAGACAGGTTGGCGGTTGAGGCCACTCGGTAGTTTGAATACATGCCGTTCCAGGGCAAATGCTTTCCCGCTTCCTGTATACCCAGCTGTGTACGGCGCATATTCCTATCTAAAGGGTGCATTTTTTATATATATCTGTTGGAATAAAGGGGGCTCTTTTGAGCCTGGTGGTCGTGATAGTTGCTTTTTCTAGGACCGGGTCAAAAGGAGCTCTAACAGGGATTTTCAGGGGATAGGTACAAAAGCGGTCAAATTTACATGGTTTTTCACTCGTCGATTCAATCATCAACATCATCAGCATCATGAATTGAACTTCCTTTGTAAATTGCCGTACTATTTCTATTCGTTGTTGGAAAGCGTGTGGTTCGTGGATTCGCCCAGCACCGGAATGTTATTGCATTTAACAATCTCCAAGAGGTAGTCGGCAGGTCATGTCCGATATAAGTTAACGTCCCGTCAAGGACTTGAAATACCAACCCAGGAATCGCTCTCGTCTTGTGGGGATAGGCCTGGTTGTACAAGAAACTCCTATCCGGCCAGGGGACATGGGTTGATCATGACTAAGCCATTAAATGAAATCACGACTAAGCGAGGATCGCGAATAGCTTTCTCGACGCGTCGTTGAACAAGTCAAGTACGAATACCGGCGCGGCACTAGACCAGCAACGCCTGCTAGCATCCAAGCAACGACGCGCCAGAGTCGGCGCTAGGGTGTAAAAGGTCCACGGGTACCCGTGTAGGTTGCTTACCCGTGGGCTTTGGGTAGGTATAGGTAGGAAAAAAAGACTTAAATGGATTTATAGGGGAAAATAAGGTACCTATAATTATCTATTAAAAATATTAGGTGTTTTTAAGTACCTAAATAAGACTTATATAGCTTACTTTCTTTACATTAAATTATAATAATTATTATTATTAATTAAGTGTTAAAGTATTATATTTTACTTTATATATGTTACGAACGACACTGCATAAGACACGGGACGGGACCGTACCGGCTAGGATAGGCACGACCCGTAGGTATAAGAAGAAGGTAAGAGCACGTAACTAGCCACGTAACCTAAGAGGCGATTAAAGAGGTTAATATTTAAATATATTAACTAAGAAGAATTAAATTAACTGAACCTTAAGCTAGTTAATTAAGGTTTAAAGGGATTAATAGTTAAGTTAATTAATTTAAAACTATAATAAAAAGGTAAACGAATACTTAAGAAGAAAGTATTTTTATAGTTAAATAATCTAGTTCTTTATTAATTAATTTAAGTAATAGTTTTACTATTAAGAGTTATACTCTTAATAGCCTTATTATAATACTACTTAAAAGCTACTTTATAGTATTTAACTTAACTTGCTTTTTAAGAAATAAACCTATTATACCTTAAAATTTAAGCTATTATTATATTTTAATTAGTTTTATTTAATAAGTTACCTTAAAACTTTAAGTAATAATAACTTTTAAGATATTTACTTTAAGCGAAAAGACTATTAATTTTAAGGAGGTAATAAAGTACCTTTATAATAAGATTACTAAGCTTAAGAAGTGGGGTTAATAGCTTTTTAATTAATAGAATAATCTCTATAAAAAACTTAAGGTATAAGAAGAGAAACTTATAGTAGTTTAAAATCTTACACTTATATTCTTTATTAATAATAATAATATATTAAAACTCCTTAAGCTTAAATTATACGATAATTATAAGGGTAATATAAGAAACTTTCTTATTTAAGCTTAAGCTTACCTATAAGTTAACGAAAAAATCTATATAATACTTAAGTTATAGATTCTTTATATTAATAACCTCTTAACTAAAAAGGTAATAGAATAATAGGAGCTAACTCTTCGCGTATATCTTAAGTATAGTATTAAAGCTAAAGTAAAAGTTATTTATATCTTCTTTAATTATAAAACCTTTAAAGAATAACTTCTTATTATATTTAAAAATTCTAATAAGTATAAGAAAGCTATATAATAACTTACTTAACTTAAGTAAACTAGATTTATAGCTTATTACGCTAGGGAGTTTAAACGTATTATAGTAAAACTTAATTAGAATATTAAACCTAAAATAAAAGTCTTTTATTAAGAACTTAAAGAAAAAGTAAAGAATAATATTTATTAAGAAGATTATCTTAAGTTATTTAATAACTTTATTAAAATAGTTATTAAGGTAAATAATTGTTTATATAAGTAATATTATAAAAAAGATTATAGGAAATTTAAATTATATACTAGGTTTAATAAATCTAATAGTAGTAAGCTACGTTAAATATTAATAGTATATAAATACTACACTAGACTTATAGAACTTAACGCTATAAATAAGGAAAGAGGGAAGACTTATTATAATTATAGTAAGACTAGATACTTTATAAATAAATGTAAAGTCTTAAAGAAGCTATAAAAGCTAATTCTTAAAGGTAAAAAGCTTTATACTATAAACTAAGAAAACTTACCCACGTAAAATCTTAGTATAATAAGTAATAAAGAAAGCTTTACGTTAATAAATAATATTAGTTTAAATAAAGATTAAAAATTTAAAACTTAACTAATACCTAATAACTTTTAGAAATACTAAATACTCTTATTAAAAAGTAAACCTTTACTAGAATAAATTTAAGAAGAAAAGAATTATTTAATTAAGAAAGACGAACTTAAAATTAAATATAAACTTCTTAATTAAACCTTTTATTATAATAATAATTACTATACGCATCTTAATAATAAGTAAGGTAATAGATAGTTTTTATAAGAATAAAAGAGAAGAAGAATAACTCTTATAATATAATTAAAATTATAATAAACTAATTTAAAGATATTAAACGGGAAGTTATATTATACTAAGAATAACGTATATATTACTTAAGCTATAACCTTATAATATAAGAAGAAAGGGAACTATATAACTATAAGTAACTTACTTAACCTAAGTTTAATTAATATAAATAGTAAATTAAGCGATTACTAAGAAAGCTCTAATAATACGTTAAAAGATAACTACTAATAATAATACTTAGAATAACGCGCTAAAGAATAATATAAGAATAGAATTAATAAATTAGGAAATAATAGCTATTATTATAATTAAGACTAATTCCTTAACGGAGATCTAATAGGTCTTTATATACTATAAATATTAATAGTATAATATACCTTATAATTAATATAACTATAATAAAATAAAGAATCTAAGTAATAATTAATAGTAGAGTATAAGGAAATTTTATCTTATTAAATCTTATTAATAAATTATAATTACCTTAGACACTTAAAGATAAGCTTTATTAACTTATAATTATAAAAGAAACTACGGTAAAGTATAGCTAAAGAGTAATTAATATAAAAGTTACGTAGCTTTTAGTTAATATATAAGGTATAAAACATTAAGTTACACTAGATATTATAGTAATCTTAAAATATAATATTATATTAAGAATACCCTAATTATAAGCGAGTAATCTATGAGTTAATTAAAGAATTAGCTAACTTTAATAGAATTTACTAGAATATAATTATAAAGCTAAGAGTAGCCTATAAAGAGCACCTTATTTAAACTATAATAGGCCTTTAGGAATATACGTGATTACTAGAGAGCTAAAAGCTAAGATAATAGAGATTTTTAAGAAATACTTAAAGTATAGTAAGCTATTTAATAGAGAGCTAAAAATAGGACTATTAGAGTATTTATACTAGAACTATAAGATTAAACTTTAGCCTAGTATTAAATTAACGTTTAATAAAATTTATTCTTAGAACCTTAAGTAAAATAAGGCGCTTAAGGAGTATTTAAAGAATATACTATAAAAGGGATATATAAGATTATTAAAGTTCTTAATAAAATACTTAATTTTATAGGTATTAAAGAAGAACGAGAAACTATAATTATATATTAATTACTAATACTTAAATAAAATTACAATTAAGAATTAATACCTGTTATTACTTATAATGGAAATTAAAGATAAAGTTAGAAAAGCTAAATAGTTTATTACACTTAACTTAAAAGAAGCCTATAACCTTATATAAATAAAAGAAGGCTATAAGTAAATAATAGTATTTTAAACTAATAGAAAATACTACGAATATTTAATAATACCTTTTAGGCTTATTAACGTACTAATAACCTTTTAAAGAATAATTAATATAATCTTATAGAAATAACTAGAAGTATTTATAGTTATATACCTTAATAATATTCTTATTTATTTAAATACCCTTAAAAAATATAAATAATATATATATAAGATACTATAAACTTTATAGAATAATAAACTCTTAATTAAAGCCTTAAAATACTAGTTCTATTAGAATATAATATACTTTTTAGGGTATATACTTATACATAAAGAAATATAAATAAGCTTAAATAAGATTAAAACTATTAAGAAATAGCTTATATTAAAGAATCTAAAAGAAGTTAAAGAATTTATAGTATTTATAAACTTTTACTATAAGTTCTTAAGCGAATATAAAGATATTTTATAACCTCTTATAAACCTAATAAAGAAAGAAGTTAGCTTTTAATAAAATAAACTAAAAGCTATAATATTCTAAAAAATAAAAGATTTAATTACGTTAAAACCTATATTAAAAGCATTTAATTAAAATAAACCTTATAAGCTTAAAATAAACGCCTTAAACTTTATACTAGGCGAATAGCTTAAATAATAAGATAATTAAGGAAGATTACACCTAGTTATATTTTTCTTAAAGAAACTCTACGAACTTAAACTTAATTATAGGATTTATAATAAAGAACTTATAGCTATTATTAAGTGCTTTAAAGAATAAAGATACTATCTTATAAGAGTAAAGTATTAAATTAAGGTTTATATTAATTATAAGAATCTTATATTATTCTTAACTATAAAGGATTTAAATAAACAATAAATTAAATAATATAAAACCCTTACGAATTATAACTTTAAAATTATATACTATAAAGAATTTAAAAATAAAAGAGTAAACGCGCTTAATTAAAGAAAGAACTTAAAATTAAATAAGTAAGTAAGTAATATACCTTTATTACGCGCTATTAAGAATAGAAACCTTATATTAGGCATCTAAGAAATTAATATAACCTAGTAAGTTAAGCTAAATAAAATATAAATGTATTAGATTATATTATATATTAATAATAATAGCTATTTAAATAATTAAGAAACGAAAACGTATTTATTTAAGAAAGGTAAGATTTTCTTATATAATAAATAGTAGTATATTTCTAGTATACTTTAAGAATAGCTTATTAAGGAAATATACGAGCACCTATTACACGAATATTAGGGTGTAAGAAAAATAATTAATAGGCTAAGAAGATCGTATAACTTCTTAGAAAGCAGAAAAATAGTATAAGAAGTTATTAAGAAATATAATACGCGTAATAAAGTAAAATTAGCGTAACACGTATTATACAGAGAATTATAACTAATATTATTACCTAAAAGAGTATAGTAAACTATTATAATAGACTTTATTATTAAACTATTAAAGTTAAAAGAACCTATAATAAAAGTAGCTTATAATAGTATTTTAGTTATTATAAATAAACTTATAAAATACGCCTATTATATTCTATATAAGAAATCGAGTAATACTAAGAACTTAGTGTATATATTCTTTAAAATAGTTATTATATAATATAAATTACTAATAAAGCTTATATTAAATTGTAATAAATTATTTACCTTAAACTTTTAGAAATACCTTATAGAAACTATAAAGATTAAATAAAGCTTATTAACGATATTTCACCTATAATTAAATAAATAAACAAAAATCTTAAACTAAATACTTAAATAATATCTACGAAGCTATATTAACTACTAATAGAATAATTAGGTAGAATAGCTATTACTAGTATAATAAGCTTATAATAGCTTTAAGATTAATAATATAAAGATATTACTATTTAGGGTAAATTACGGATTTAACCCTATTATTAAAATATATATAATATAAAATATAAACGCGCTAGTAGCTATAATATATATAATAATTATAATAGAAATATAAAAATACTTATAATAGGAATAAATATTTTTATAAAACTAAATAAAATACTACGCGAATAGAAAGAGATTACTAGCGCTAATTTTAAAGAAGGGATATAAAGTATACCTTATTTATAAAAATATTAAAATTAAGTAACCTAGTAATAAACTTAATTAAAAGAAGATTAAATTATTTCTTATTAAATAAAAAATCTTAAATACTAATTATAAACTATTATTATTAAATAAAATAAGAATCTATTTTATATTTTATATATTACTATTAGAGAAAGCATTAAATAAATTTATAATTGCTATAAATATTATAATAGAAGATATTAACGAATATAAAGTTAAACGAATACTTAAAGTATAGGGAGATATAAAGAATTATTATTATTTTATTAAATAAAAGGGATATTTAAACTTTAAAAACACCTAGAAATTAGCTAAAAATCTTATGAATTACTTAACGTTACTTAATAGTTTTATTCCTAAAAAACGTATTTTAATTAATCTTTTAAGTATTATTTAATAACTTAATATTAAATTTAGTATTTAAGAAATAAACTAAAATAGGATTTAAATTCTTAGAAGAAGTAAAAAGAACCCTTATAATCTTTTAAAGCTATTTTACTTTCTTACGTTTTACACGTTTTAACTCTTTAACGTTATTAATACCACGTGTAATTACACGTATTATTTTCTTAAACTATAATTTCTTTTATTTTTATAAACGTAAGACCTTTTAATTCTTAGCTAAGGCACGCTTCTTAGCTTCTTTAAGCTCTCTTTTAAGCTTATAATATTAATTTATAATGCTATAAAGCTATTAAGAGGTTACTCTTATAATATTATAATTCCCTTACTTATTTACTATACACTTTATATAATAACTTAAATTAGAAATAAAGGCTTTATATTAGGGAAGTCTTATATAAGCGTAGTAAGCGTAAGCCTTTATAAAGAATAAAGATAAATTATTAATTATTATAAAAAGAAGGTTATTTTAACGAAGAGAAAAAGTAAATAAAGCTTTAAACCGCTATTTTAAGACACGATTAGTTAATATAATAGTATATAATAATAGAAGAAGAAAAACGTATAACACTTAAGCCGGCCTATTTTAATAGCCTTAAGAATAAGACTAATAAAGAAGGGGTATAATATTATAAATAATACTATATAAGATATAAGACGGGACTATATTAGCTAGGATAGGTATAACCTATAGGTATAAGAAAAAGGTAAGAGCACGTAACTAGCTACGTAACCTAAGAGGTAATTAAAGAGGTTAATATTTAAATATATTAATTAAAGAGAATTAAACTAACTAAACCTTAAGCTAGTTAATTAAGGTTTAAAGGGATTAATAGTTAAGTTAATTAATTTAAAACTATAATAAAAAGGTAAACGAATATTTAAGGAGAAAGTATTCTTATAATTAAATAGTTTAATTCTTTATTAATTAATTTAAGTAATAGTTTTACTATTAAGAGTTATACTCTTAATAGCCTTATTATAATACTACTTAAAAGCTACTTTATAGTATTTAACCTAACTTACTTTCTAAGAAATAGACCTACTATGCCTTAGAACCTAAGCCACCGTTATAATATAATACTTATATAAGTGTAACTTAAAACCTTTATTATTATTAATTAATACCTTATAAGAGTCTATTAAGTTATATCTTATCTTCTTATTTAAATATATTAATTCTTACGTTATTTATATTAAGTATATTATTATTTAATATAAGATTATTTAACTTACTTATTACTTTAACCTTTTAAGATAAATGTAATTAATTTAAGAGTATATTTAAGTATATTTATTAAGTTTTACCTTATCTTTTTATTTTAAGATATTAATCTTTATATTATTTACGTTAAGCGTATTCTTATTTAATTTAAGAATACTTAAATTACTTATTACCTTTAAGATAAATATAATTACTTTAAGAGTATATTTATTAAGTTATATAATAATTAATTATAATAATTATTTTATTATATTTCTCTTTATTATAATAACTCTCTTTTAATTAACCGAATATTTCTTTTAACTTATATATATAATATAATAAATATTAAATGCTTTATATATTATCTCTTTTATATACGAGTATCTTAAGCTAATATTAAATTAATTAAGTAAGATCTTCTTAACGTAAAACTTATTAAGGTTAAACTTAAACTTAATAATTAAGCTTTAATTTAATCTTTTAAGCGCGTAATAATAATTAATATATTAAGTATATTAAGAGAAGTATTATTCTTATTTTATACTTTAAGGTTTATACTTTAATTAATTTCTTAACGCTTAACTTTAATTATTAGGTTAAAGAGCTTTAAGGTATCTTTAAGAGGTAATAATACCTTATTATATATAATTAATAAAGAAGAGAAGCTATATAATATTTAACTTAAAATATTAAAGCTCTTTATTTATTATATATATAGCTTATTCTCTTTAAGTTAATTTATATGTTAAGTAAGTAGTTTTTTATTTATATTATAATTAGCTTAATTTAAGTAATAAATATAAAATAAATACTTATATTAATATTATACTTATTTAATAAAAGATAGCTTATATTATTAGGCTTATTTAATATATTTAAGTATTTAAGCGCCTTTTATAGCTTATATAAGCGTTATTATTATATTATTACTAGAATATTAGTGTTTAAAAAGTAATCTTTTAATAGTAGTAGCTATTAGCTACTCTTATAACTATAAATTAATATAGAAAAATAGTTTATTAATGCTTTAATTAATAAATAATATTAATTATAATAGTTAATATTATAATAAATACTTTAAGAGCGCTTTAATAGTATAATACTTAATTAAATAATAAGATAATCTTAGGCTATTCTTAAGATATCTTAATATAAAAGTTACTTTAAGATTTATTATTAAAAGCTATAAATATCTTTTAATATATTCTAACGTTTATAAAAAAAAGCCTAATAAATAATATAAGAATACTTAAAGTTTATTACTTTTATTTATAAAATATAATATTATTAGTAAAAATAATTACTAAAAATAATTTATAAAATAAATATACCTTTTAAGAGCTAGAGTTAAAAACCTTAATAAATAACTTACTTATAATATATAATTATTAATAAGTTTTATTATAGCTTTAATAATATATTTTTATATACTCTTATATAAATACCTTTTAATAATATAACTTAATTATATTACTTAATTATCTAGGAAATAATAGGCTTAAATACGCTTAATAACGTTAATTTATATACTTAATATTAACTAGGGTAAGTAAAGCTATAATAGTATATATATCTTTATTTTTATATAAAAGAGTATTATACTTATTAGCTTTCTTCTTTATATTATTAATTACTTATTATAGAATTATACGTAAAGCTTTAAATAAGCTAGAATTTTATATATTAACTTAACTTTATATAGCCTCTTAAATAATATTAAGATATTAATATATAAATCGTATTATATTCTAAGAGTTTAAAAGTATTAGGCTATTATTATAACTTATAAAATTTATAAGCTATAAAAAAATCGCGCTAATATTAATAAGATAATTAACTTATTTTTAATTCTTATTATTAAATTTACTCTCTTAAAAAGTTATATTAGTATTAAGAAAGGCGTTAATTAATTAATAAAGCTTATAAGCTTATAATAGTATTAAAGTAATTAAATTTTATTAAGTAATAACGTTACGTATTAGCTACAGTAAAGCGCGCTTTAAGCGTAAGTTACCTTATATATTTATAAAGGCTACTTACACCTTACTACTTTAGAAAAGATGTGAGGTAAGATTTTAAATCTATAAAAGTATTAGTAAAAATAATTAATAAAATACTAGATTTATAATAGTAAGATATATAAGCAGACCTCTAAATGTATTGTATTTTTTGTATTTTTTACTATACTGTATTATATTGTATTGTATTGTAATATAATACAATATAATACATAAATGAAATACCTATAAATGTATTATTAAAATATATAATAATAAATTTTAAAAAATATATAATCATAAATTTTAAAAAATATATAATAATAATAGATTTTTTCTTATTATAATAATATAAAAATTATACTTAAAAGTCTACGTATTAATAAAATATTTTACTTTAAAAATAAAATAAATATAAAATATTATATAACTTTTTATATAAAATAAATAAAGAAATAAGGTTTTTTTTAAGCTTTATAAAAACATTATATTATGTAAATTAAGTAAATATTTTTTAAATAATTTTTTTTACTTATATTATATATAAAAAACTAAAGAAATGTATAGTATATATTAATTATTTTAAAAATACTATTAAATAATAAATAAAAATATATATATAATATAAGATAATTATATAATAATATATTCTTAATATTATATATTTTTTTATTTTTCCTTTATTTATTACTAATTTAAATTATTTATTATACTTTATATTTTAAATATTTTTATTAATATAATATAAATTATATATAAATTATATATTATAAAATTCTTTAGCTTTTTTTATACTTATTCATATATTTTATAATTATAAAATATTTATATATACTTATATATATTATAATATATATATATATATACATTAAAAATAAATTCTATAACTTTTATTATACTATATATTTAATCTATTATAACTCTATAAAAAAAACGAATTTTATTATAAAATTAATATCATTTAAAAGCTTATAATCTCAGCTATTAAAAAATAATATTTCTATTTATTTTTAATTAATAATTATAGAGATATTATATATGGTATTTAGTAGTGTAAAGAAAGTAAAGTATTTAAGTTACCCCGCGTAACCCCGCTTTAGTAAAAACGCTATATTATATAAACTAGAATATCTTTACTAATAATAGACTAAAATGGATAAAAATAGAACTAATTAATAGCTCTTAAAAAGCTTTATCTTTACATACTAAGTGCATCTTTATAAGTCTAATATTATAAAAGTTATATTAACTTGAAGTTTAAAAATGTAAATACTTCTTATAGTATATATATGTATATTTTAGGTGAAGAAACGCCTTAACGTAACATAATAGAAAGCCCTTTATACATTATAATTACACCGGTATATTCTACTATTTTATAATAGTTGTATTTTTTCTTATAAATTTTTCACCGGTTTCTATAGATATATACACGTTTTAAGGGTAAGTTAGGCATTAAAAAAATGCCTGAAATTTAAGGTTTTCATAACATCTTTCATTATATCTAAACTCTATATATTAACTATATTATCCCTCTTTAAAGTTTAGAATTCTCTTTTTTTATACTAACACTTTAACACCTATAACTTAACTAATATCTTACCTTTAATAAAACTTTTCTTTTCACTAAATAACCCTATTTTTAGGGTATATAGTAACTATTTTTTTTACCTTAAAACCCTATCTTATTTATCATTAAAAATAGCTGAAAATCCCTTTAATTCTAAACCCGATTTATCTACGAATAATAACTCTACTACGAGTCTTCTAACGCTAAATTAATATTAAAATAACCCTAAAAATGATAAGAGCTATTAATTTAGTTTAAAATCATATATCTTTTAATATAATCTCTTTAATTTTCGATTATTAGAGATTAATTTTAATAAAGAAAGATTAATTCATTGTTTTTACACTTAATAAGACTATTTATTTACTTTTTATAGTAAAGCAAAGCGTTTTTAGTCTTCTAATAGTGTTATACATTATAAAAAAAAAACATCCTTCTATTATAACCAGAGCTCTTACAAATATAGTAAATACAAGTGTATTGTATATTGTATTTTGTATTGTATTGTATTTTCGTGTATTGTATTTAAATACATTACATTACATAACTAAAATACCTATAAATGTATTATAAGTAAAAAAAACCCCTGTTTTCTTAAACTAAAGATTATAAGGCTAATTATAAGGGTTATAAGGGAAAATTTTATATTATTAAAAAGAGCTAGACTAGCTCTTTAAAATGCCCCACTTTTTATTACTATAAGTTATTATCTTAAAAAGTTATAAGCAATTGAAAATTCGCCCCTCTTTACTTACTTTTTATTTTAAGACATAACCTTAAAGCTTAATATCTCGCTTAATATCCACATTTGAAGGTTAATTTTTAAAGATCTAAAATCACGTGATTTTTAGCTTTATTTTAATATATAATATGCTTATATAAGCATTTATTTATAATATTAGATATTTTATAGCCTTATAATACATTTATAGGTATTCGTATCCTGTAATGTATTGTAATATATTACAATACAATACAATACAATACAGTATAGTAAAAACTACAAAAAATACAATACATTTAGAGGTCTGATTATAACCTTAAAAAACGAAGAAAATTCTAAATTAACGTGTAAGTTATTAACTTATTATCTTTAAACTATTCTTTTAACATATTAATATAATATTAATATCATATTATAATACTTTAAAGATATTAATTACTAATTTATTAATATATAGTGCCTATTTATACGAAATCACCTTTATTATCCGAAATATCAGCTTAATCTAGTATATCTAGCAGTAAAAGAGGCAATAAAAGACCTAGAAATAATACTATTATTAGTGAATTTTCTAAGAATACTACTCTTATGCTAGCTATTAAGTTTATGCTTTAAAATAACCTATCTTTTACTACTATTACTAGTAAAAGCTTTAAAAAGCTAATAAGCTATTATAATAAGTAAGTTTATAATATTATATTATATATTTAATAATATTAACTTATTTTAGTTAAGATACGAGCTTTTTTTACTATTAAAATATACTTTCTTATATAGATATTTTATATTTAAAAATGAAGAAGAATATAGTTAATATAATTTAAAATTAAGTTAATAAATTAGGTTATATATTTATTTAACTTAATATTTAGACTTCTATTAATTCTAAATCTTATTTAAAAGTTATAGCTAATTAGCTAAACTTTGAATTTAATTTAGAATACTATTTAATTAATTAGTTTATTATTTTTCTTATTTTTCTCATTTTTATCATATAATATTATATTATTATTTAACTTTTTAAACTAATTATATTTAGGATTTAAATATTTACCTAATACTTACACTAGAAGTTCTATTAATCTTTATTTTAATCAGTTATTATTAGAATATAATATAAAACTAGAAAAAATATTAAGGTAAGTTAATTATAAGGTTATTTTATAATATTTTATTAACTTATTTTAAATTATAGTTTTACTAGAGATAATAGCTCTAATAATAACACTTTTCTTACCTCTTTTTTAAACTTTTATACGGAAAAAAACCTAAAACCTTTTAATATTCGTTATATAGCTTATATTTTAAATATTATTACTAAAGATATTATATTTACGTTTATTACCGAATTAATAACATCTAAAAATATTAAAAAATATAAAAATAGCGAGCTTTTATACTTTTTAATAGAAGAATTTAACTAATTATCTTTTAAAAAACCAAAATAATTTTCTCATTTACTTTTAGGTATTTTAAGGTTTTTTTTATTATATTTATATATACTTTAAGCTAATTATTATATAGAAATTATTAGAAAAGTTAAAAAAATAGTAATTCTTCTTAAAAATAACTAATAACTTTATTCTTAATAGATTAAAGCTTTAAAAGAAGCTAAATCTAAGGGCTTTATAGCTAAAAATAATACCATTATAAAAATACTATTAGGTAAGTTATATAATATATTTAATAGCTTTTACTTCTATTATTAAGACCTTAAAAATCTATTTAAAACTATTAATAATTATTACTAATTATTTTTACTTAACTTGGTAAATGTAACGAGATGAAATTCAACTTTTAGAATGATAAATACGACTATTATGCTTAAAAAAGCTATTATATTATTATAAAACGTTACAAATATAGTAGCTTTTAAAGATACTAATTTAATAACGTAAGAATAGCTTGATTTAGAGAGTTTATTAAGCATTTTAGAGGTTTTTAATGAGCTTATAAAGAAATTATAAAGCTAAGCTTATAATACTATAAGCTTAGTATCTTTTTATATCTTCAAAATATACTTTCTTCTTAAAAATATATTAAAAGATTAAGAAAGTTACCTTAAAAACGTAAGTTTTTATATTTTTAAACTTTTTATATTAAGCTTTTTATATGAAAATAAATTATAATAACTATTTTAACTTATTTATAGAAAAACGCTTATAATCCGTTAGCTAAAGCTTTTATTTCAGCTTTAAATATAGGTTTAAAGAAACTAAATTACTATTTTCTAAAAAACATTAATAGTAATTATAGTTTTTAGAAGCCTTATTTATTTACTGCTATATTAGACCCTAGATTTAATATTAAAACGGTTAAAACTCGATTTAATATAAATTTAATTACCTTATATTTATTATTAAATGATTTAAAAATAGAATATTAAGAGTAAGTATAAGTAATTATTAAAAATAACCTTTTTTTTAATATTTTATAACTAATTATATCTTAGAATATATGAATTATATATAAAAGACCCTAAAAATAAGCTTATTTTAAATATAGAAATAGAAGAAGATTCTTCTTCTAGTTCTAATTTAAATAATCGAGTAATAATCGATTTATAATAACTAGCTAAGAAATTAACATCTTATAAAGATTCTAGGCTTAAATTAAAGCCTAGTTTATTTAATAACTTATTTTCTAAGCAAAAAAAATAAAGCTATTAAAGAAACTAAAAAAAAACGAGATTTCTAGTTATTATAAGCTTAATTTAGAAGATAATAAGGTATTTTTAACATTTATAAGCTTAATTATATAAAAATATATTAACTTTTAATAGGAAGATATATTTATTTGGTAGGCTAATTCTATTAAAGCTTTTCTAATTCTTTTAATAATAGCACGAAAATATTTAGCTATTCTAGCTACTTTAGGAGCTATAAAAGGGAATTTTAACTAAGAAGGTAACGTAATTAGTAAGCGAAGAACCTCTTTAATGTATTCTAATATTTAAAAAATTTTATTATTAAAAAACTAGGCTAAAAATAAGGAAAAATAAGTTAAAATAAAGAAATATTATAATTTATTCTCTTATTTTAGCTTAGATTTAGAAAAATTTAAATTAAATGAAAATTCAGCTTTTTCTAGTAGTAATAAAGCTATTTTTAAAGTTAAATTTATAAATAGTATTAAAAATAGGGAAGAAGAGAAAGATAGTAATATTTATAATATATAATAGCTTTATATTAGTATAAAATAAAGCTTTTAATATTTTTTTTAAATTTTATAATAATAAGAAGAACTTTAGCTTTATAAAGATATTTATATTAATATTATAAGTTATATATTGAAAAAGTTACTTGCATTTATATTTTTTTAAATTATATAAATGTAATATTTACTCTTTTTATAATATATTTTTAAATATATTATTAAGAATTAATTATATACAAAATAGTATTATATTAATATAATTTTGAGGTTTATAATAATATATTATTTACTATTATATTCTTAATAATTAATAAGATATTAAGTAATAAAGCTTAAAAAATTAAGTTTAATACTATAAAAATTAAGAAAAAAGGACCTAAAAATAAGAATAACTAAGTAATATAATTAATTAACGCGTTAATAGCTTTAAAGTATTTAATTTTATAAAATTTATATATTTAAAGTTTAAACTTTATATTTTAAATTTTTAATAAAATATTTTAAATAATAAAAATATAAATAACTCTTTTATTATATAACTTATAATAATATAAATTAATGCATTTTAAAGGACTAAAATAGCTCTATTTAACTATATAAAAATATCTCTTATAAGCCTTTTAAATAGCCTTATATATATAAGTAAAAAATTTACTAGCGTTTTTCCCTAATAATACATTTATAGGTATTTTAAGAATGTAATGTATTGTATTTAAATATAATACACGAAAATACAATACAATATAAAATACAATACATAATACACTTGTATTTACTATATTCGTAAGAGCTTTATGTTTCACTCGCGCTTCTAGTAACATCTTAAAGATAACTCTTAAGGTTACTATTAAGCTTAGTAATTTCCTTTATTTTAAGCCTATAAGTATTATTCTAATAATTTATACTCTTTTTAATTACTATTATCTTAGTAGTATAAATAACCTCCCTAGTAATAAGATTTAAAATATACGTAATATAGCGAATAAAGTAAATCTTAGGTTATTATTATTTAAAAGGAATATACTATAAAATAGCTTTATAAAGGCGCTTTAGCTTAAGGTAAGAGCTATTATTACTAGTAATAGATTTAACTTTCTTTAATAGGTAATATAGTTATAAATTATTCTATTAAAGGTAACGGATAATCTCTTAGTTTTACCTTTCTTTAAATGTATTCTTAAATATATTAATTAAACTAAGAGTAATTATTTAAAGATTTCACTTTATATTAATAAAGTAATATAATATATTAAGTATTATTTAGGTTTAGATATTTCTAGTTTAATTATTAATTATTAATAATATTTATAATCCTTTTATAATATATTATAAAAGGGATTATTATATTAATATAATATAGTTATAAATATATTTTACTATTAATAGAGTATTAAAGATTATAATACTCGGGTAAAGAAATTTAAGGATATTATTAAAAGTAAAGTTTATAATAATATTTATAGTTAAGTGCGTTTAAGTAATAAAGACTAATAACTTCTTTTATATTTACTAGCGTTATTCTAGTATTTTAACCTATAAATTAATTAGTAAAATTAATGTATATGAATAATATATTACTTACCTTAAATTCTTATCTTATATCTTTAAAAGGGTTTAATAGGTAATTAGTTTTATAGAACTTAGCTTTAGTAAGATATTTTAATATAATAAATATACTATTATTAGTTTAAGAAGTAAATAAATAAGTAAGTATAGTATAGTAATAATTACATATAACTTTTAGTGTATTATTTAATTACTATACGCCTTATATAAAGGACTTTTATATATAAGATTAGTAAGAGAATTAAAATATTCTTCTTATAATTAAGCTTAATAATAAACTTATTAAATAAGTAATTATTTATTATTAATAGAATTATATTATTAACTATTAAGTTATAAAGTTTAACTACTAGGTAGGGTCTCTTATATTATATAAAAGATAATTAGTATTTATAATTCTCTTTAAATTAATATCTAATAAGCGAATTATTAATAATAAAGAAGAGAAGAATAAATGCTTTTAAATATTATTATTAGAATTAAAATTTATAGTAAGAAGAAATAATAGAAAAGGTTTAACCTTAAAGCTTTAATAAAGAGGTAATAAGTAAAAATAATATATAAAATTTCTATTAAATAAGAATAAGCGCGTAACTTATAATAAGGTAATTAATAGATAGTTTCATATAAAATTTTCTTATTATAAAACTACGCGTTTTTATTTTTTATCTCTTTTTACTTTTAAGTTCTTATTTATTAAATATAAAATAATAATTTTACTTATATAGGTATTAGCTAGCTTAAGTAACGTATAAGTAAGTATTATATATTATATTTCTTATTCTTTTAATTATTTAAGATAAGTTTAACTATAAAGTAAAAGATTAAAATATATTACTATATAATAAAATCTAAGTTAATATTAAATTATAGAACCTATTAATAGCGCTTAAAAGGTAAGTAAAATATTATATATAAGTTTACCTTATATATTTATTTAATAAATAAATACTAATATTTCTCTTTTTAATAAAACCTATAATAAATCTTCTTAAAAAGCGTATTAAAAGACTAATATTACAGTTAAGTTTATTTTAGTATATTATTAAGAGAATTATATACTTAATTAATTCTATAATAAAGTTTCTTATAATAATAATATATATAATTTATAATATACTAGAATTATATAATATAGTAATTATTACTTATATAATTAAGTTAAATCTTTAGTAATAGGTAGCTTAAAAAGAGAAAAGGGTTATTTATATTACATATAATATTTTATATTACCTATAAGCTATAGCCTTATAAGATAATATAAGCTAAGAGTTATTAGGTTTATATTATTAAAAAGCTAAGCTAATAATTAGTTATTAAAATTAATTAATAAAAATATACTTATAATTTATTTATTATCTTTAATATTTTTATTTTATAATATTATTAAGAATTTTTTAAACCTTTAGCTTTAAATTAATATTTAAAATAACTTTCTTATTTTATTTTTTAAGTATTTAATACTTTATATTCTTTAATTCTTTTAAGAGCTACTTAAGGCTTTTAATTACTTTAATAATTTAATTATTAAATATAATAGATTAAAAATAAGCTAAATTAAATAAATTCTCCTACTTTAAAGATATAAAGAGCTAAGTTACGTTAAGATTACGTATATAACCTTAGCTATAAATATTACGAATTATATTAATTTTACTTAGCTATTAATATAAATAATATAAGTAATTAACTTATACGTATTATTTAACTAAGAACTTTTAATAGATTTTATAATATTACTTAAAAATAATTAGTAAAAATAATTATAATAATTAATTATTAAAAGTAAATATCTTACTATACTTAATATTATTAACTTAGCTTACATAGTATTTTTTTATAATATAAGTAGGTAATAGAGTATTAAACTAATAACTTTATTAGATTAAATACCTTTAAAGTATTAAGCTATAAGAGACACGTAAAATTAATAATATTAAATATTTATTATAATATTTAATATAAAGAAAAACTTATATAATATTAAACTATTTATACTTTAAAATAATAATCTCTCTTTTATAATTAAGCGAGTATACATAAAATTATTAAATTTTAAACTAGATTATCTCTAGTATCTTAGTAGTTATATTACGTATAAGCTTAAATGTAATACGATTATTATTTTAAATTAATATTAGTAATATAAATAAAATAATATAAATAAAACTTACCTTAATTTTTTTAATTTAAATATCTTAAAAGCTTATTTTTATCTCTTAAATATTTACTTTTAAAATACCTTTATTAGGATTTCTTATTATATTTACGTAATTTATAATATTATTATTAATATCCTTTTAATTTAAATTCTTATTATTTTTATCCCACGTTAATTTAATAAGTATTATATTATAACTTTAATTTAAATATAATTACTTCTTTATATTAGATTAATTAATATAAATAATTATTATAATTAAATAATACTTATTATTTTACTTAAACGCGTTACTTAACTTCTTCTTTAAAACTATTACGCGTTACTTTTAATACTTTCTTATACTCTATAATATCACGTAATTTTTTTAATTTATAGCGCTATTTAATAAGTATAGTATTTCGCTTATTTTCTTATTTACGCTTAATAAAGGTTAATTATAATTAACGTTCTTTTACTTACTTTATATATACGTTTTATAAAAGCTTAAACTTAACTTTACGCTTTTTATTACTTAAATTAAAAGGTTAACCTAATAAGTAAAAATAATTAATATAATTATATGTATATTATTATAAAAAATACTAGAATTAACTATAATTATAGCGCTAAACTAGCATAATATTACGTTAAAATAAAACCCTAAAAAAAAGAATTTATATTACTATAAGTATAATTATTAAAAATAATTAATAAAATTTACGTTTTATAATAAAAATAACATAGAAAGATATATTAAAAGTAATAAGATAATATATAAAAAGTTAAAATATATAAAATCTAATAGTAGAGTAAATATAAGGGTAAGGTAAATTATATACTTAAAGACTCTACTTTTAGTATAGCTTTTATTAGCTATTAAAATTATATACCTTAAGCCTTATTTTAGTATAGCTTTTATTAGCTATTAAAATTTCCCTATTACCCTTATTTTTTTACTTTATTACCCTTTATTATTAATTTTTCCCACTTATAATCGCTTTAATAAGTGTTTTTATTAGTTATTTTTATTAATTATTTTTAATAATAATATTATAAAGTATTTTAAGTAAAAATATAATAGCTACACGTAATTAATTTAAAAAGATAATAAATAAAAGGCTACCTAATTAAGTAATCTTAGCTAAAAAACTATACTACTTTAAACTTAATAGTAAGTATATATAATTATTATAAATAATTATTATAACTTTAACTTTAAATTAGCTATAATACTCTAGGAAATTTAATGCTATTAAAGGGATACCTTACTTATTATTTTAAGGGTATTATTTTAGCGCTTAATAAAAGAAATTATTAATAATATAAGTATTTTTTATTTCTTGCTAGAATTTTAATGTAATTTAAGCCTTATAAGAGTTAATTAAAATAGTATTAATTTAAATATTAATTAATATATAAATTATCTATATACTTAATTACTTATTTACTTATTATACTTAGCTATAAATATTTTAAGTTAATATATAAAGCGTATTATAATTATACTTAAGAACTTTTATACTTTATATAATATATTAAATATCTTTTAAAAGTAAAATATTACCTTTTTATAGGGTTATATAAAAGGTTTATATAATTATATTTATTTATAATAATTATTTATATTAATTATCTTATAAGTAATTATAATAATTTATAATAAGATAAAGAATTTAAGAATAAAGCCTATATAAAACGTTTATTAATAAATAAAAAATAAAGATATAAAGAAAAATTAAATAATATTAAAAGAGAAAAAATACTTAAACTTACGTGTATAAGAGAAAATAAGAAGATAATAATTAAGTGTAAGAAACGCTAAGAATAAGAGAAAGAGAGAAAAGAGAGAAAAGAGAAGAAAGAAAAGAAAGTAATAATTAATTTTATTAACTCTTTAATTAACTCTTTAAAATCTAATAATTAAAGTTATATTAAGTATTAAAAGATAATACTTTAAACTTAAAACTTATTATAAATATAATTAAATATTAAAGAGTTAATATTAATTATTATAATTAATTATTATAATTAATTTAAGAAAATTAATTTATATTATTATATTATATTATTATACATTTTATAGGTATTTATAAGGTACTTATCTTTTTCTTAGATTACTCGTGGTATACCTAAACCACTTACATGACAAAATAGGTAGCCCACAAATAACCCAAGAAAAACTTGGATACCCACGGGTGCCCACGGGTACCCGTTTTTACACTCTAGTCGGCGCCTTGTACTCCCAGATACCGGACCAGACTTCCTTCAACCATCAAATTCTTGCCTTGGTTCTTTGCAGCCAAGGCTAGCCGCCTGAAATGTCAATCAAACAAGAGTCCCCCCCGCCCGCGTCTCAGTCACATTTCGCCAAATTCGAAGACTTCACGCCCAACGCCGACGCGCCGTTTGAGCATGAATTCGCCCGCCTCGCATCCTCCCAGTCCTGGGTACCCGGCTCCCAGCAATACACCCGGGAGCGCACCATTGCCTTGAGACAGGAGCTGATAACCCACTACTTTTGCAAACCCGAGGAGCCCGAGCTCACCGACGACGCGAAACTCGAGGGATACCAAGCGCTGTGTCGTGAGGTCGGCCTTCCCGTGAGCGACTCCGAAGCCGAGTGTAAAAAGCGCCTAAAGAACACGCTTGTCAACATCGTGGACCTGATCGACGCGCGACGGACTCTACGCGGGGTCAAGGTCTGGAATGATTTCAGGGCGTTCCGCAAATACACGCTGCAGCCCAAACATAGAATCGACAAGGGAGAGGCCAAGAAGGACGGGGGTTACCTAGCGTCTTTATTGCGGAACCTAGGGCCCCAACGACGGCAAGCGAAGAAACGCGGGAGAAGGGATGGTTTGGATTCCCGTGTGCTCTGCGAGCCGGTAATCAAGACGGAGCCAGTTTGAGGGTTGACACATGAATCTCGGGGAAGATATAGACATACTGCGATTCTCTGGTATGAGGTAAAACTACCGGACAGTGTTATTTTAGCGGTTTATTTTTTTTTTGGTGTCTTTCACCAATCTACTAGCATTCAACGCAGCGTGATGCATTCATGGTGTACGACGCGGTATGTTACACTTCTCTGGCTTGGGTACGACCAGACACATGGTGTTGATTCATTGGGCCTTGCTTGATGTAGTGCTTGCACGAGCATTTGGATAGGTCGAATAAAATAAAAAACTTCAAAACATACTGCCTATTTATGTGAACAAGGGTCTCAAATTACAAATCCACGCGTGGTGCCATCAGACTTTTGGGCTGACTGGATATAAGTGCAGTATGCGGATGACTCTGGGGAATCATGCCATAGGCAAGTTGGAGGATTCATCCGCTCATCGTCAGCACATTGTCTTCTTCGAATGGTTTCCTGGAGCCAGCGTACATCTGCCACATGTACGCTGCTAAAGGCACCCGTTGCCACGACTCGGGGCCACCGACGTCCAAGTACAACGGCAATTTGCCTGAACATTGTTCAAAGAGATGCCCCCAGACGTCAACATTGTTGGTATGGACGAGCCGCTAGAAATTGCATTTGCACCTCTTCATGGAAAGGGAGGCGAGGTTAAATAAACCACCGAGTAGCTTCCAATTTTGATTGTCGAATGAAATGATGGCTATCGTAGATAATTTTCGTAAATGAGGCACTAAAGATATTCTAACATAGATGTTTGAAATTATACCGAGCTGGTAGGGATTTGATTTATGCTAAGCGATGTGATAGATTGGATGTGCAGGTAGATGGACTGTCCCTGTTGTGACCACTAATGTGACCCGTATGTCTAACACATATAAAGTGCGACGACTTGCGACATAGGGACATACGACACGTGAAGCCGATTGATTGTAGTCAAAAGAACCTAGACCTCTTGGATCGACCTTTGGCAAAGATATCATGACTTATAGGATCTTCGGTTCCTTCTGAAACATAAGTAAGCATTTGAGGCTAGAATTCCTGAGTCTCATTGAATGGAGATGAATCAGTAGAAGTGGTTGTGGGAGTCACGAGCATCACAGTAACACTCATCACTCCCCCCAAACGCGAAGTCGTTCCAAAGAGACCAAAGGATCTCCCTCCTACCTGACATTCCCGCACTCCCGCCTCCTGAGAACCGATTCCCTCTTGATGCGCCAAGCTATAGATACGACATGAGCTATCGTAGGCATCATAGTCGGAGCATACATGCTTTTCTAGTTCGCGTTTCTTGGCTTCGTCGCTTTGACTGAACAGCTGCAAACAGAGCGATCCTACATATAAAAGGTCCTCATATTGTTTTCATTTTCAGACTGCAATGACGAATATGCTACGGCCCCCGTGCTGCCATAACATGCTGAATCGGACTTTCAAATGATTCCTATAGTTGAAAGTATATTAATAGCCAACATGGTGTACTGCGTGGTTGGTTACAGTTCCCTGGCCTAGTACCGCCAAAATATAGTGTTACTAGATGACTTACATGATTATCTGGCTCTTTTTTCTTTATTTCTTTTACTAAATTAATATAAATAGCTATTATCAGCTAATGAATGGGATCTTTGCGATTCATCAACGCCACGTGTTTCACGCAGCCCCGCGTCGATGCTCGACGTGGTCCATCACAACTGCCCGATTCATACGTGTAATCACAGACGGTATGTACAGTACCAGGTTGACGGCAACATAGTCCATCCCATGGTCACATACATGCCGAGCCATAAATTTAGTGTACTTGTCAAGCTTGCGGGCAGGTTTTGAAAGGTACAGGTCGGTCACCGTCCTATGATAGCTTAGCAGTGTATCCCCATAATTATAAATTCATGATAGTTTTTTGTCTCTTTGGAAGAGTTTAAGTGGGGCCTAGCTAGTGTCACACAAAAAATGGACGTGGCCACGCCACAGTATTTTGTGTGTTTTACCCCCTTATATCCTCTGCGACACACCCCTTAGCTCTAGCAGACTCGTATGGCTAGAGCTATGTAAGCGCTTAAATCCTGTAATGTTACACGGTCAGTCGTGTGTATTCGTTAGGCATCTTTCTACCGCTACAGCTAAAACTATCTTCCATGTCTAGGATAGATAGCAGCGTTATGTAGGGCCTTACAACATCTGGGGTCCAGATGTCTGGTGGCCTGTGATGGGGTTCAAACTCGGCGTATAAGGTCAGGCTCGTAGTAATTTCAGGTGATCCGGAAGTTCCAGGGCTTAGCGTGCCCTCCCGGGCTCATAACTGTCACACACAAAAAACGGGCGTGGCCACGCCACAGTATTTTGTGTGGTTTACCCCCTTATATCCTCTGCGACAGCTAGCTAGCGAGTTCTGTAACGGGCCGAGCTCGGTGGTGGCTCGGCTTGCGCTCTCGCCTCGGTGCCGGTCCAGTAGGTCGGGATTCCGGCAAGCAACTAGTTGGCATTAACTGCGTCCAGGTCAAGGGCTCCCTGAGCTCTACTACTTTTTTTCCATTTCTACATCTTTCGTATAATTATAACCGTCTAGATATTTGGTAATATACTCAGCTTGGACTATTACTATTATTCATATCGAGAAGAGTTTTTGTGGTATGCAATTTACTAAGCTGAATCTTGCCGACTGTCAGCAAGTTATTATTGTAAGCATTCCCACGCAGGCATGACCTTGATCACGTTCCAATTCGTCACACAGTGAGTCCTGTTGCCCTACCGTGTACCGTGGATTTTACCGCCTCCGGCTCGAGTACTCTGAGGTGCACTTGGTAGGCGAGAACACTAGTTACGGCAGCCTGCCCCGGGTAACAGCCGGCAAGATTTATTTAGCTTTTGCTAGCACAAATAATAGTGTTATTCAGAAAATATTACCATTTATATAAGTTAATGAGTTAATAAAAGGCTTGAGTTCTAGATTAAGAATCATGGTATAAGCGCTTTCTAATTATTTCTAGTTCTACATCTCGCTTGTCTTTACGCGAGTCTAAATTCAAATTAATAGTAGCATTTTTAGGTACCCTTGAAGACGGAACCGCTTTTTCTTAAAAATGGTACTAATATTCCCTGCGAACTTATCTACAGTATATTTCGCCCTATGTAGACTGGCAGGTTGTAGCATCTCTGTCCGACATGTTCATCTGGCTCCTCTGTCAAGTCACTCGCACCTGTGCTGAATAGTCTTTCGTAACTCATACTTGCAGCACTGGGAATGTTGATGGAAGATAATTCCTTTAGTTGCGTCATGGTCGTGCAGGTTGTGCCGGGGAGAGGGCTCGAGTAGCCGTAGAGGGTTACACACGCTATTGGGGTTATTCCGGTTTCAACTTGTATAATCAATATCAATTTCCCTGGAGTAAAATAAACAGGTTTCTAGAAAGAAGACTAGGGATCGCCAAACGGCTTCGAATACGTGTGCCACCTAATGCGACATGAGTCTGATTTAGCAAAGAAAAATTTGGAGGACAAGGGTAGCTCGATGCTATTTTCATGAATTAGACAACAACACATATAAAGCTGCCTTGCCATCTTAAAGGGTCGCAATCTTCCCCTATGTTCTCCCAACTCTCGGAGAATTTCGCTTCCGTTTGATGCTAAATACAGCTTCCGGTACGTGTCTTTGTTTCATCAAACCTGGGCTCTTACAATATTCAAGCCCGCCCTTAGAGGACGCAGTACAATGGTGCGGCAGGCGACACCATGACACTGTGAGGCGGCAATAGTGGGCAACCAGGTGGCCGTTGTCGTAGAACAGTGGTCGAGCCTTGTCCCTATTTAGAACTGAGAATGGTGGAAAGCAGGCTCGGGGCTAGTCTCCAACTCGAGAAACGATTGCAGAGTATTAACCCTGGGCAAAATGAATTTAACACGCTTCGAGCGGGCCTTGCGCTCACTGTTTAATCGTGCTGCCTCTTTTGGTCAAACAAGCAGACTTGACGTAGCTGCTGAATGTCATAAAATTATTGGTATGCGTATTTCGAATTTGAATGCATTATAGGGGATAAGTTTCACCCTACATAGGGCGCCATACGCCGTGGAGCTGAAAGCGTTTTTCTCCTAAAGAACCAGATTAATTCTAGAGAGAATATTATTACTGTTAATTGGAAATGTGATGTCTGGAAAATACCAACTTAGATACCACATATCTAGACGCTATAACTCTCCGCCTAACAAGGCTTCGTTTATTCTACAATCGTCAATGGTTTGACATTTGTGCTAGGTAGAGTTCAAGCGCGAAGATTACGAGAATTACCAGCATCTTCTAGGACGGTTGTTCGGCCCTACGACCCTTAGCAACGTTATAGCTGCATTTCGCGTAACTGACCTGAATCTCGGTGCTCTTAGCTGCCTTTTTACCAATGCAGCATCGGCGGGCTGCTTTTAATGGGTGTTGTACAAAGCTTGAGCTCCGTAAGAGCTGCACGCTGCCCTGGTGCTTCTGAATAGTTGAGAACTCTTGGTGTAGGCCTGCCAGAAGGAGGGAGCCACAATTTCGGTGGTTATGAGCATTGATCAGCTCTGCTTCGTCACTTGAGAAATGAGAATCTTCTTTCGTATTTCGTTAAAGAGCTCTTGAATGCCCAAGTAATCTTCTGGCATTGACCACCTTGCCTCATCACTTGAGAATTTAAAAGTATCCATGTTTCTTCAAACAACGGCAGGGCTCAGAGAAATGTAGTCCCGCAGCCAGCGGTAAACCACCACACGCAAAATCTACAGGGTCAGGAAACAGTTGCTGCTAACTTGATTGAGCGACTTGGATCTTGACATGCTCATCCGAGCTCCTACCAATTCGTCGCATGTCGACGAATTTATGGGCCTGAAGAGGCAGTGCCGGCTCTACGGCGGCATAATTCATCGTTTGGACGTCTGGTAACTTAATTTGTAACAGCTGCAGGGCCCAATAGACTTTGGCCATTCGTTTAGGGGTCTCAAGCGTCGACTCCTCCCTCGGCATGATTCCGCGATAACCTTGTCTGTTTCGGCATCAGCACAAACAATCAAAGACGTTCATGCGCCAGCATGACCCGTTAAATGACAGGGCGTAAAGTGGGCGCATTCGGGCCGGAATGCAGTTACCGAGAGCTAATTAAGCAATGTTGAGACAGCAGTTGAAATGTTTAAAGTCGAGGCATACGGCTCTTGATGGCGACCGACTTGTCACCAAGCTGTTGACCACCAGCCGGCACCACGGCCATCACCACGGTGCTTCATCCTCGCCGTGTCCATTATGCAATTCGGACGCGTTCTTCTGACAGCGGTGCTGTGCCACCTCGCTCCTGCGCTCGCCGCGCCCCCCATCATCGTAGGGTACTATCCTACTTGGAAGCACGAGGTTCTTTCCAAGCTCGACTTGTCCAACTATACCCACGTCAACGTCGCCTTTGCGATACCCGATGAAGACGCAAATCTGGAATTTGAAGGCGACAAATTGATGCCCGAGATTGTTCCCAAGCTCCAGGGTCATAATACCAAGGTCCTTGTTTCTGTCGGCGGATGGACCGGCTCGGCTTTCTTGTCCAATATCACAAAGAAGCCGGAGCTTAGCGCGGCCTTGACGATGAACATTATCGAGCTGATGAAGAAGCATAACCTGGATGGCATTGACATTGACTGGGAGTACCCGGGTCAAGCGGGAAGTCCTTGCAACTTCTTCGACAAGGAAAACGACACGAGGAATTTTCTGGCGTACTTGAAGAGCCTGCGGACCAAGGTTGGAAGAGACAAGCTAATTACGCTAGCTGTGCGAACGACGCCGTTTGCCGGACCCGGCGGAGAGGACGTGTCCGAGTTTGCCAAGGTGGTCAACTTTGCGAATTTGATGCAATATGACATGAATGGCGCATGGGGACAAACAACAGGGCCCAATGCCCCCTTGAACTTTGAACGGGGCAAGGCAACACAGCAGTCGTTTGCGACTGCGATTGAGGCGTGGACCAAGGCGGGTTGGCCGGCTGGTCAGCTCACAAGCGGCCTCGCGTTTTACGGCCGCTCCTTGACCGCGACGGTGGACATGTTGGCGGCCAACCCGATGAGCCAGTACCAGGGCTTTTCAAAGCAAGTCCCAAGGGGGGACAGACTAGATGCGCCCACGGCCGAAGTGTGCCCTCCGAACTCAGCAACGACGGTAAACGGGACAAGGGCCTTCTCTGGAACTTGGACGTACGCCAATCTCCGAGAACAAGGCGTGCTGAGCACGCCCACCACGGCGAGCGCCCCCTGGGTGAGGACCTTTGACAATATAACAATGACTCCTTGGCTATTTAATCCCGAGGACAAGACGTTCATCACGTATGATGATCCTGCAAGTCTCAGGGCCAAGGTCAAGTTTGCAAAGTCCAAGGGTCTGGCCGGAGCGATGGCGTGGGAGATGACAGGTGATTTTAATGGCGAGCTGGTGAGTGCGGTAAGGGCGGCTGCTTGATCGGGGTGCTAGCTACGGAGGCGAAATAGGACATGGCATTGTTCTCAAGTAAATACCAGTAGCTCATCGTTGGTCAACTCGACGGCTACGGAGAGAGCAAGAGTCATGGTAGAATACATCTTGAAGTGTAGCAGAATATCAAAGGCGTTAAATTTCCCGGGTTCTCGGGGTATTTAACAGAGGATCCAATCGCCAATGATGTTGTTAAAAGAGACAAAAAACACAATATCCAGGGTCGCAGGTCGAGATGCTGCGTCGCAAATGGCAATATCCACGCATATAACCCTAACCCTACGCAGTGTAGGGCGCTGATGCGAATCGCACACGGTGACAAAGTAGATGCGCTCAACGCTCGGTTTCAAATCATCAGCGTCACATATAGAGGCGAAGCGCGAGCCTTCTTTCAATGAAGGACTTACGCGGCTGAAAGGACCAATGCACAATCGACCGGTTGATTCCCTGATAGGTGTCGAGACGAAAAATGCAAATGAACTTTGAAGTCACGGTGGTGTACTGGTGGCTACCAATGTACACGTGGGCACTGATTTAACACCAGAGTTGACTTGACAAGTTGTTCATGCTTCTGTTTCTGCGACGAATGCTCACGAGCACTTAACTGTGCAGTCTCATATGTCATGTCCAGAACCGCGTGGTAAAGAAAGCTACGAAGGGCTACTGTACTGCATCGTGGGATGCAGAGAGCGCACTATGCCCATCAACGAAGAAATGACGCGATATCTCAAGCCCCAAGTCTACTGTATTTATCATCCACGATAGCAGCACATTATTCATCCCCGTATGTAGACATGAGCAACCGGCTGCACTCTCACAAGGCTTTGTATTACATTCCAAGTGTCCGCTTATACTCTGTCTAGAACAACCAAATACCAGCACACTATATTCATGGCAGGCGGGTCATTCTGCCTCCCGCCTTTCCAGTCCAGTCTCAATTTTTTGTCTTCTTCACCATGAGAACCTCATTGATGTGCAACTCGGTCCTCCTCGTCTCGTATATGTATCGACCGAGCATCACGTCCCGCGAGTAGGACGCTTGCGCCATGACCTTGTGGCCGAGGCCCGTGGATTTGCTGAATGCGGAATCAATGTTTCAGCATTGGCAGGATTCCTATGGAATGTACATGATATCTGAACAAACCTCTTTGACTTTTCTTGCACTTCTGGCCCAATTTGCGATGCACAACCTTGGGTGGCTGTAGCAGCTTCGGGGGTGTCAATCTCCACAGTGAGGGATGAGACGGATTGTGCGGGCATGCCGAGCTATTTGACAAGGATTTATTACAAGACAGCTCCGGAGAGGCAAATATCAAAGTTGAAGAGGGCAACAACGCTGCTTTGAGTAGTGAGAGGATGCGGTATAAGAAAACGTTTGTAACCGAGTCCATGTTTGGCCTCGGTCTTATACATGCATGTGGCTGTCGAGATGGTGGATTCCGCAGCGAGTCCGATGAATCGATGCACGGTACCTGGTGGTCAGATTTTCAAGACGCCAAACATGCCCAAGTAAGGTACTTGTCCATAGGAGCGGTGCCAGCGTGAGACGGACATGGCATGAATGTGCTGTACAAGGCTTGTATCAGACCACGCGTTGCCAAGTGGCAATTACACCACCAGCCAGGCCATGAGTTTCTCCTGACGGCCGCTTCATCGATTCTCTTGCTGGGGGATCTTGGCCTGCGCCGAGGCGTGATGAGCAAGTTGGACGCAAATTCTGGCGAGCTTTCTGGTGTCATGGTAATGCTTGGGCTGTCGAGGCGGCTTCAGGCCTGGCCCCTTGAGCCACTGACGATTTGGCGCCGTTTCTCCAATGACTTGGCAGATAGAATTGACTGCCAGACACATGCAGCAACGGGGATGCGTCTTCAGGGGATTCCATCAACTGGCGAGTCCATTGGCACCAAAGCAGCCGGGATGTGTATGACGCCCAGATGGCCAATTGCCACGGGAGCTTTGTGATTGCGCCGCGAGGCATTCAAGGTGATGTGCCGGACGGTGATTCGGTATCTGTCTTCTTATTGTTGCGAATCCGCACACTGGGAAGACGGGGTGTGAATTGGCGTGATTCTTGACCTTGGCCGTGGCACGCATGCAGTTGAAGGCATACAATACACATGGCATGAATTCCACAGGGCAGTCCAATATAACTCGGAATTTCAGCCTGAGCTATCGTCCATCTGTAGGTGTCCAGTGCCTGTGCCCGCGTTGGCGACAATGCGCCTTGTCAACCCGAGTCATGGCAGTCTCAATATAGATACGACGGATCGACGCGACAGCGCCAATAGCACCGGTTAAAGACCAAGTAAACTCAGCCGAACCCCTCGGACCCCATCTTGCCCCGTCCTCTGACGTAACTCTCGGCCACCATACCCCTGGGCCCTGAAACTCTTCCGGCAAGGCCATCTGGACTTGACTCTTCTACCCTTCCGCCCTCAAAGCAACCATCGTCAATTCATCAGCCAAGGCCCTCGAAGCGCCAGGAAAATGCCTCCCAACCAAGGCCTAGTCCACCCCAAAGAATACGACATCAAGGACAGCAACGTCGAGCTCATAGGGTCCGACATGGACCACCGCGTCAAATACAACTCGGCCGCCACGGAGCCAGCCTGGAATGACGGCGCGGTAGGCACCAAGCCCGGCCTGCGCGTCTGGCGCATCGAGCAGTTCCAGGTCGTGCCCTGGCCCGAGGACCAGTACGGCCGGTTCTACGACGGCGACAGCTTCATCGTGCTGCACTCGTACAAGGCCGGCAAGGGCTCGGACAAGCTGGGCCACGACATCTTCTTCTGGCTGGGCAACCACACGACGCACGACGAGGCCGGCACCGCCGCCTACAAGACGGTCGAGCTGGACGAGTTCCTGCACGGCGCCGCCACGCAGCATCGCGAGGTCCAGAGCGCGCCGTCGGACGAGTTCCTGTCGCTGTTCCCGCGCCTCTCCATCCGGTCGGGCGGCGCGCGCACCGGGTTTCGCCACGTCGAGCAGCCCGGGACCCCCCGGGAGCCCGTACGCACGCTGCTGCGCGTCTTCACGAACCCGTCTTCCTCCGTCGGCGGCAACGGCGTCGTGGTGCACGAGGTCGAGCCCGCCGTCGGCAGCCTGGACGACGGCGACGTCTTCGTCCTCGACGTCGGCGACAAGATCTGGGTCTGGCAGGGCAGGCACTGCAGCCCCATGGAGAAGGCCAGGGCCGCCCAGGTCGTGCACGACATGACGCTCGCCAAGCACATCGACGTCGAGGTCGTGGCCCAGAACGAGTCGCGATCCCGCCGCGTCACAGACCTTCTCGGCGGCCGAGACGACGCGCCCCAAGACGGCTTCAGGCAGCGCCGCCCGATGACCGCGGCCGCGTCGAGACACGCGGCCGAAGCCGACGACGGCTCGAGAAAGTTGTTCCGTCTGAGCGATGCCAGCGGCCAGCTGACCTTTGCGCTGGTCAAGGACGGCGGCCGCATTTCACAAGGGGACCTCGACGGCGACGACGTATACCTGCTCGACGACGGCGGCAAGGGCGTCTGGGTGTGGGAGGGCGCCGGTGCGAGCCGTCAAGAAAAGGCCAAGTGGCTGTCTGTTGCACAGGCGTACATTCGCCATCTCCAGCGTGGCAATCCCGATGCCGAGCATCACCTGGTGCCTCTGGCAAAGGTGAATCAGGGGAATGAGAGCAGAGCTTTCCTAAGGGCCATGGCGGCGTGTTAGACGGCATGTTGAAGCGAGTCATGCAAGACCAAATAGATCAACTTTGTAGAACGGCGTGCATCGGGTGGTTTTCACTTTACGGGAAGGGCGCAAAGCATCGCGCCTCGGCGCGCTTGTCTGCACAACCACCAGGACCTTTTGGGAGACGGCGCCCTACATTCACTGGTCCGCTTGTTGGCCGGACCATCAGCTGCCAGGCCCGGTTCAACGCTATTCCCGTACATGTGCGGACACGTGCGCGAATTTCTGTGCTGCCCGGGCCCCCAAACTGTAGGTTCTCAACCTCTCCCGGTCTCGGCAACCAGTTGTCTGTGCGAGTCGTAGGGCAATACATTGACAGGTAGAAGATAGCTGCCAGTAAGCATAACATAGTGTAAAACGCTGCGGGAGTACAGTAGGGAGTTGATTGTGAATAGTTGGAGTCGACGCTGGTTCCTTGGCATAAGCAACCCCAGCTGCTTATCATATTTCCCAAAGGCATTGTGGATTTCTCCAAACCTTGCTCTGTCAAGTCCTAGTTTTTCATTGGTAATGAGGCAAATCTTGCTCTCGTGCCTTCATGACTACTGCGGGTCATGGCATGATCGGTTCGTATCAAATCGCCGTAGTTTCTTATTCCCCTCTCCACCTACCGCCCTTGTATCACGGGTCAGGGCCGGAAGAGTCAAGTTTGCAGCAATGCGACTCCGATAGGCCAGCGATGCCGTCCACATCGAGAGTGTAGATGACCCGACCATTGCTCGCCTACCTGACCTGACCATTACTATTACTATTTTAGGTGAAATATAATAGAGTTATAGTGGAGCTTATAATGGATATCCCCTTAAGGGTTTAGCGGTTAAGGTTAGTTAGGTTAGGTATAATAGTCTTACTTAATTCGTTATTTATATCCCTTAGCTAACCCTAATACCTAACCTAACTAACCCTAACCGCTAAACCCCTAGAGGAGTATCTACTATAAGCTCCACTATAACTCTACTATATTTCACCTAAAATAGTAATAGTAATAGTCAGGTCAGGTCAATTACAATGGTCGGGTCAGGTCAGGTAGGCGAGCAATGGTCGGGTGGTATGCATTCTCGTCCACATCCGCCTCCCCCACGTGGGTGTCTGGGATGCTTCGCCAAGTCCGGGAGGCACCGATGGCACCCTAACAGGTCGAAATGGCCGATGCGACGGGCCGTTTGCAACTCGATGAGCGCGAAGAAGGTGTATTGCCTCTGCTTGCACCAAGTCTGCGGTTCCGTCTGGTCCATGTCGCGCCTTTAATGTTGTTTTAATGCAACCAGACTGGACCTTTGGAGAGTGCAGTTTGAACCAATGCGGTCTGGTTAGTCGACCACCAGACCGCTTCCCATCACACAAAATTTACACCTCACCACTAGGCCAAAAGTGAAGCTCCACTAATGAGAGTTTCTTGGCCCCAAAGCGGCAAAACAAGCGACGTTGAACGCAAGCCGCACCAGGAACAGGGGTCCAGAACCCATTACTAATCATGACATAAAGTCTTGTTGAGAGCCAGATCCGCCGCTAACGGGCAAGAGGCGACAAATCCACCAACAGGGCTCGTCCTTTGGCGCCGCTGCTCTTGTAAATTTCTGCATCGCATAGGGTGCCGGTATATGCATGCAAATGACTCCGCATATGTATGTGGTCGCGCTGGAGACCGACCCAGAATCTAAACGTAAGTAAGCAGCGGATAAGCGTATGCTGGTGTATTACATGAGGCGGTTGTGGACATGGGACGAGCGGCGTCTTACAACTTGCTAAACGTAGACACGCCGCCGTGTTTACGGCCGTGACATGTATATAAAGCTTGGACAGACGGGACTTGGAATGGGATTCAAATCAAGTTCGACTCTACAAGTAGCTTGCAGAACAATCTAGTCATCTTCACTCTTTCAAATCCATCTACACTTCACCACTCTTTTTCATCATGAAGATGCTCTCGCTGGCACTGGCCGGACTTGCGGCTGTCGCTGCCGCGGCCGACGACAGTAAGCCGAACAATACGAGGACAAAAAAAGGCTTCGGGATACAAGTTGACACCGTTTTGCAGAGTTTCGCTTTGAACGCCTGGAAAAGAACAACTCTGTAGGTATATCCCAGCCTCTTCCTTGTATACACGCCTAACAGCCGGCAGATGCTCCTCATTGTCGACCACCAAGTCGGTCTGTTCCATACCGCCAGGGACTTTGACCCGAACCTGTTCCGCGACCAGATCACGGCCCATGCCGCCCTGGGCAAGGTGTTTGACATTCCCGTCGTCATGACCACGTCCACCCAAGTCGGTGCGTGAATCGGCCACGCCTTCCCACCTCCCGGCAGACGAGAAATGGCCACCCGCATCTAACCGTGTCGAATAGGACCCAACGGCCCTCTCCCCCGAGAAATCTTGGAAATGTACCCCGACGCGCCCCTCATCCTGCGAGACGGCGAGGTCAATGCCTGGGACAACGTAGAGTTCCGCAACACCATTGAAAAGGCCAACAAGAAGCAAATCATCCTGGCCGGCGTCACCACCGACGTCTGCACGTCTTTCCTCGCCCTGTCGCTCCGCGAGGCCGGGTACTCGGTCTGGGCCAACGCCGAGGCCTCGGGAACCACGTCTGCTCTGGTCCGCGACATCTCCAACGACCGCATGACCCAGGCCGGCGTGCATGTCGTCAGCCTCTTCTCCATTGCGTGCGACCTCATGCGGGACTGGAGAAACACCCCCGGCGCCAAGGAGATGATTCCCTTCTTTGACAAGTACTTCCCCGTCTGGGGCTACGTTGCCCGCGCCCACCAGGCTGCCGTTACCAACGGAACCGTCCTCCCCGGTGAGGAGAAGCTGAACGGTTGAAAAGGGGGTGCGTGTGGTTGGGTACGGGAGAGGGTCGCCGAGTCTGGTGATGCCGGAAACAAGTCATGTTGACGGCAACGTCCCCCCGTCCTCCTAGGTACTGGACATTCTGCCAAGCCGAGAGGCGAGCCCTGCGGCTTTGCAGCTACAATTCTCGGGAATGGTCTTGGGGGTTTCTGTTCACATCTAGCATTTACATTTCGTGTAAATAGGTTCAGTTCAAATAGACTTTACTTTGTCATTATGGCCTTCTCTAGCCCCATCGCTATAGGCATGGGTATACAAGTGTTTTGCACCGGCGCGGGAACAGTTGTTCTGGATTATGCACCATGTGCATGCGTGAAACTGCCGAATAAAGCCCACAGAGTAGATACTTGCATTGTTGGGGCAGAACGTCATCAACGTGACTTGTCAGTTTCGAGGGCAATGAATCAAGGCTGTGCTCAAGTGTCACGACTTGCGAATGGAGTAATTCTGAGATGAAACATTCCATCTCTTGCTTTTTACAGAGTAAGCAAGCTGTGTTCGCCGCTGTTGCCACGGCAAAACACCCTAAGAGACTGATTTGTAAATACACTACAAGAGTTTTCAATGGCCATGGCCACCTACAGTCTGTGACAGAATATATATGCCCACCGACAAGTATACACTGTTATACTAAAGTATATTATGTCATTGAGCGCCATAGCCAGGTACCTGGTCTGTTTAAAGACTCCTGTTTGAATACTTTTTGCCTCCCGCTGTAGGTAGTTGAAAAGTATAGGGTAGCTGGGCTTTTCAGAACACGACGATTTGAACACGACGTTTTATTCTGCCAAAATTCCTCTCGTAATGGGCTGAACGGAGAAAATGACCTTGGTAGCGGTGCTAGCTCTAATTGCCTGCAAGGCGACGATTTATGCCCATCATGTCTTAAAGGCTGGATTTTGATCAGTAGTCGACGACCCACGGCATCATGCCTCGCCACGGTTTGCTCTCCGCCCGGCGATTTCAAGTTGCTTGGTGCTTGAGTTATACTGACTACATACATTTTAACAGACAGAGACCGTTGGATAGGCCTTAAGATGTGCTTCGGCTGCCCAAGGAGATGAATGTCGTTGGCATAGCCATGGTAATAGTTAAGGTATTTAACTGTTACGCACCGTGTTAAAATTATAGAGTGTTCGCCTTATTATTAAATTAATCTTATCCCTTAATCTAAAGGTTAAGAGATTAGCTTATTATATATATATATATATTAAAGTACTTATATTATTATCTTTATATAATTACTCGCTTATTTTAATACTTTTACTTAAGTTTATAAGAGAATATTTTTATTAATCTTTTTTTTAATTATTTATATTAAGTTTATTTTAATTAATTAAAGCTTTTACCTTTATAGCGTAGTAGTTAAGCGCTATAAAGCCCTACCTTAGCCTAGTAGAGAGCCGGTTTAAACCCGGCTAAAGGTACCCCTAATTTTTCGGCTTAATTATCTAAAAAAAAGAGGTTAACCTATATTTAAGCACGTGATCTTTAAGGGTAAAATTAAGCTAAGCTTACCTTAAAAATTAGCTAATAGGCTTTAAGCTTTAAGGTAAAGAAAAATCAAGCTAATACGTATTATAATTATAATATAATATATTATAGAAAAATTAAGATAATAGGTTAAAAATAAGTGAAAGCGAATAATTAACACTTATAACTTATATAAGAAGAAACACGCCTTATATATAATATAATATAAGGTAAGAAAAGCTTTATAAATATAAGTGGGTTTTTCTTCTCTTAAGGGTTTTTCTACTTAAAATAAGGGTTAATATACTAAAATAGCTTTAAAGCTCTAGCGTACTTAATAATAATAATTAAAGCTTTTTTATAATATTTACTTATTAATTAACTTACTTAACTTAATTTATTATTAAGTAATTAATATCTTATAAATTAAATTAAACTTTTATCTTTATAACTTTTATAATAATTAAGTAATTTACCTTTAAAAAAACTTAAAGCTATTAATAATAAATTAACACGTAACGATTTTATCTTAACTAGTAACTTAAAAAGCCCTTATAAATACCCTAACGCTACTCTTATATAAATATTATAGATTATAACCTAAGCTTAAGAGACTTAATCTTAAGAATTATTAGTCTAAAGACTAATTTAAATATTATTATATGTGTAGTAAACGATATAACGGCTGGAAATATTACGTTATAAGACTTATTATTAACTAAGCTCCTTTATAAAAAATTTTTTGTTCTTAGTACTATAAATTCCGCTTACAGCTATATTTTAAATACCAAAAAACTTCCTTTAGTCCCAATCTTTTTTCCAGCTAAGTTTAGTGAAGATAACCGACGTTAAAATACTACGTTACCCCATGCACTTTAGAGCGCTGGTGCAAGGGGTAGCATCAGCGGAAGGCTGTGAGTCCGTGGGCCAAGCAGTTAGCCATACCCATTGCAGTATTGAAGCTTTGGGGCCTCTAGACCCTGTGCTTCACCTTCACATCATCTGGGGGAGGCTCATAAACAGGTGGCTACGATCAAATGGCGCATCTAGCATCTAGTCCTCGAGCCTTTTCACACGAGACACAGCCACGTAACTTAAGTTAGTCTGAAAGTCCCGGCAGGAAAGATCCGTAACGATTACATCTTTAGTGATGCTCTGCGATATGTGAACTGTAATGGCGTAGCATACGATCAGGGAAAACCGGTGCTAGCGTAGCGAGCGCGTCCGCCAAGGGAAGTCCCGCTCTTCTGGGAGAATCGGAAGGACCTTCCTCCCATTAGCAGGGGTCAGGAACTCCCGGCCGCTGCACCTTCTCAAATTCCGTCGTAAACCGCGAGCGCCGTAAGGTTAGACATCAGAATGAGACGAAGGCCAAGTCATGTAGAGAACTGCTTCGCGATGTTGGCGGCCCTGTCGTTAGCAGCAGCTGCTGCTCATTGATGATTCCATCTGATAATGTCGAGGTTGGTCCAAAATCTTCGAGTATAGTCGTATCTCGGTCAATCAAGGCGCAAGCGTCAAGATCGCCATACCACAATAGGCTTCGAAGACGTCGTGGCGGCGTCGATAATGGAGTTTCCGTGGGTAGAGTTTCTGGACTGCCCTCCACGGCAAGCAAGCCTTGGTTACCTTATGCGGAAGGCTGAGGGCTTCTATAAACAAAATCATTGCCGTCGTTGGTGCCTCCCAGGCTGAAAAGAATTGGCGGCGATGTTCCTCGAAGTTTGCATTACGCTTCTGGATTTGTAGCTAGGGGTCATTGGTCAACGTGCAGGTTGGCAGGGCTTGCAGCAGGAGCTAAATAAAGACCACGTTGGGCTGTCAACCAATTATTGAACGTTTTGCGAAGTCGATACGAATTTGAACCAATGCAGCCTCGAGAAACTTTTTGAGCCCCATGAATTTAGGTCCCATTCTAAAACGACAGACGTCCAATTGTTGAACGATTTTAGGACCATTGAACCAATCAGAGCTGGAGAAACTTTTTGATCATTCTGCACCAAAAGACTTAATGTAGAGACAGCCGAATGTAGAGACAGCCTTCGGCTGAATTAGATCGTCTCAAGGACCGGAAGTATACCCATAAAAGCGCTGGGCGGATCTTGAAGAGAAGGACTGGCTAGAACTCGAAGATTCATATCGGGAGTTGTTTGTGAATGCGCATGGCAAGAAAGTCTGGATGGATGGCGCGATGGCCTCAATGAACGGGGAGTTTGAGTGGGAGGGTGTATTACAAGGGTGGGGGCTCACTATTGCCCAAAAAGGAAAAGGGAAATTTGTATGTGCGTACTCGTACGTACTACCCGATAGTACGTACGGTACTATAGCCAAAATACAGGACGTACGTACGTACGTGTACTACTAAGTCGCATTACTATCCGGGTTAACCCAGTACCACCGTGGCCTGGTAACTTAACCCGGTCCATGACCAAGTCGAGGCCAGCTTGCTGCCCAATGACGTGGTTCATGAGATGAGCATCTAGCATTATGCCCTTTCTCGTGTACGAGACTCTTGGTTGTTCAACACAACGAGTGAGTCAGTTCGAGAGGTAGCTACCAATACGATTTATTTTTCTAGCTGTTTTGTGCCGTAAAATGCCTTGAATGTGACATTATGAATCTGTCCAAGTATTACAGGCGGTACGTCGTGTAGCACCACGGTCGGTTATGCCGTGTAACTGGAGGCGTTGGAATGTATTCATGGGCGGTTTGTGTGTGTTGTGATTGAACTTACTTCTATTAAATTCTGGCTGACAGCTCTCATACATATTCTGTCACACAAAAAGAACGCTCTCTTTGCGAAGCAATTAGTCCCACTTATATTGTCTGACCCGCTCTCTATGTAGTGAGTTTGTCTCCACACGTAACCACCAGCATGTTATTTCTCTCAGTGTCTAGATGCACCCGTTCAGGTTCACCGAGAGGACATGGAAAGAGGTATGCACCTTGACAACTTGGTAACTAACGGCACGGACAACGGGCCAACCGGACCTTTTCCAACACTGGAGAAACTAAGCTCGGAGTACTCCCGAGGGGCTTGAGTTGCGGGCTAGAACATGGTTGTACGCATACGCAGGACCCACTGCCGTTTATAGAGGTCTATGTACATATGTAGCTACGTCAAAGAGACCATCGTGGTTGGTTGGCATGTCAACATGGGCCGTCAGAGACTGTTCACGTGTATCATTCCATCAACGAGGCTCTCGTCTCTACTTCACTTTCTTTACCTTTTGGATGAGTCATTTGTTGGTCCTAGGCATTGGCTCGTGATGCATGCAACCTCTTGTTGGTCTTTCCCAGCATTCAAAAACAGCACCCGAGGTTAATTGGCTAGATTAATGGGTTAATACTTCTGGAGTCTGCTCTGTCCAATAGCTATCGGTGTGTGCCGCTTTGCGCTAGCAGGGGGGCGGCCAAGTTGCGCCGTTGCCATTTAATTCCGAGATAACCCCTAGACGTTATTGGACCAAGTGAACCCTGCCCCCGACAAATTGACCAGACCAGACCAAACCAGACCACGTTTTTGCGCTCAGGGCTACCATGATACTTACATTAGTCCCTACTAGCTATAACTACATGCACCTTTCTAAAGCACATGGCGACACGGACCTGAGAGAGAGTTTTATTATAAATAGGTAATCGTAGACCTAGAATCTCTCCACCTTTCTCTTCCTTTAGGTTAACATTTCAACAAGCAATTTAAACCACGTACCCCTCTTATTTACAACAGATGCTTGAGACTCTGATTCTCTTTATTTGTGGACTTCTTATAAATATGTTGATTGGATTTCTAATGGGTTTTTTTTTTCCGCTGTTACCGACAGCCAATGCTTTAGCCTTGTCTAGCAATGGAACAGCCGTGTTAGCACACGATGCGTTATCAGCATACAGCGGCACGATACAATCTGCGTTCGCTAGCCTGCCCCAAGGGGAATCCGAGCGTAAGACACATACGAATTTCAAATAGACAGACTGGGCCGAGTGGTGCCATCATATGGCCCAACGCAGCTCTCACACGGAAGAGGTGCAACATATATGCGAAACAAGGACACTTCCAGTACCTGACCTAAATAAGCGTGGCTCCTGCTCTTACAACCCTCTTATTATTAGACGCGCAGTTACTGGAGCTGTTGCGGTGGTCGCAGCTTTGTACGAGTGCCAGACGTTGGCCGATAACTTCGCTAATAGCTGCTTGGCGCAGCCGGACGATAACACCAGGGGCAAGTTTCTTCGTGGCTATGACTGCCTTAAGTACGGCGGCGCGCTCTTAATAGGGTTCACAACAGCTTCAACCATTCAGTATACAGGCGCTATATACGCTGAGACTATTGGAGCGTGGGCTCATACTATTATGGGAAACTGGTTGGCGCCGCCAGAAGGGCAGAATCCTGTCAAGCGTGACTGTGGCTGGCAATACGAGTACCCTGGTACTGAGGCGAAGCTACGGTTTTTTGGATCTTACGGGTTAAAAGTTTCATGTGAAGGCCCGTGTAAAGAACCTCATTATTGGCGAGGTGCGAGAAGCGACTCTATCGCAGCTATGCTTGGCCAACTTTCTTGGGAAGCGGGATATTATCCAGAACAGGTATTATGGTCTAAAGATGGGAATGATGAGATGGTGAGTGCATGTCACTTAACTTTAGAATCGGAAGGCTTTGGGTCCTGTCCCGAAGTAAAGCGTGGCGACTGCGCATAACTAGAGGATATGACGCCCTTGTACCCGGCAGGCGCATTTCAGACGGGTATCCGTTTCTTCTGTTGCTTTTAAGCTTGCATACTCCCCTAGCGAGTTCCATACACATACCGAGCTCTCTTTCGTCTCCAGACTTTCAGGGTCAAGAGTAGCATAAAGCATATATTGATTGTGTTGCAGCTACCAGGTGATCATAATTGTTCTGTTCTTGTTGTTCTATGTAAGTGCCTCCATCGCTGCTGCCTGCCCGCTGGCGGTACCCCTATACGGCTTTTGGCATCTCTTAGGCTCTTGGTGCACTACGTGACCGTGTTTCATACACGAGTCCCAGTTGAACTGTAGCTGGAATGTTGCTCTGCCGTTCACAATAGTACGCTTTAAAAAGACATTCTGCAAGGCCCATTCATTGAATTGCGCCCTTACGTCGTCGATGTCATTGGTTAAGGAAGGCGACATGGCGCGGAGGGAGATGTCCCGTCGTCGATGCTCGCTTGTCGGGGTATGAGGATAATTCCGTTGGGTAGGCGATCTGAGTCTAATAGAAGGGTTGCCGAGTTCACGGCGCTTGCGTAAAGCCTGCTGAGATCCTTCATCCTCATCACTGTCCAGACAGTTCTTGTCTCCCTTTTCATAACCTGTCGATGAAGGGGAGTGTTCTGTATCGCTCCGTATACTTGCAACGTCTTACTCATATGAATCGCCCAAGTCGCACCGCCGCGATTCTTGGCTTAATGCCTTGGGTTGGATTAAACGGCAACTTTAGGACACGCTCGTATTCGCTTTTACATTTTTGTCACCAATATATCCAAATATATTTGGCATAGCCTCGTAACTATTTGGCGGTCGGGATTGCGTTGAATAAGGACCTCTAGGCGGGTTCATACTATTATCACATACTACCCGAGTGGAGCTTGCCTGCATAGGCTTCGCGTCATGGGATGAGCTCTTGAGTGACATGGTAGTCCGTTACGATATAGCCGGCGTTGATGCTAGTGTTAATGCGGACCCCGCTGGCGAATGGAAGGGGCTAGCTATAGAGGAAGTTGTAGACTCCGCAGAAGTAAGGCTTGGGCTCCGACGAGCTTTATAGTATGCTAGCACCAAGACGGAAGACAGTGCACTAACGCCTCCGTCGTTATTATCGTAATTAAACGACCTAATATAATCGCCTAGCAGTCCCGTTAGCGTTAATAAATATCTTAGTATAGGGGATAATTCCGCCACGTACTAATACTGTCTGTGCTTCTAGACTACTCTTTAGCGGATGCCGCTAATGCCTCAATTAATGGAAAGGTATCGCTTAGCTGTGCGTTCCCGAAGCTGCTAGCGACACTTGCTAAACTGTCTATTATTAGTGCCGCATCATTTAAGGTAAAGATTGCATCGCCGCTAGCTTAGGGAGAAGGCGAAGTATATGCGGTATTTATAGCGCCTACTAGGTAAACTGTATTAGCTGCTGCGTCTTAATTGTTCTTAGTTCTAATCCATTTATTATAAGCAGAGCATTAACTGTAGTGTAGTTTTATAGTTTTATAGTTTTTGTAGTTTCAAATATAAAAAATCATATTAAATCTAATAAAATACTTATAGAATTATAAGTTTTACGAATAACTAGTATAAATTCTATATTATAAGCTAATATTAGAAAAAGTGGGTCCTTATATAATATTATAAGCTTAAAACTTAAAAAACTACATTTTATAGTTTTTATAGTATAGTATAGTGTAGTATATTTTTAGAAAATTACATAATCTAGTTTTTAAGCTTATAATAAGCTATTAGGACCCACTTTCTTATATAAGCTAATTGGTTATAATATTAGCTAATTTATGTATTTATTATTATAATTTAAGTATTTTGTTAGATTTATTATTAATTATTTAAGCTTTTTTGAAAATTGAAAATGTAGTTTTCTTGTTAATGCTCTGATTATAAGTTAATATGCTAGGGCTTTCCTAATAATAGAGAGGCTTTATACTACCCTTAAAAGCAATAATCGGTAAGGTTAACTAATGCGATAAACGGGTGTAACTTTTCTGTGAGCTGTTCTCATAGCTGTTATCCTCCACGTCCGATTCCTTATCCAAGAAAATTAATATAATCTCATTTATTTTCGTTGCGTTATCGCTAAGTATATAACCAGAGCATTAACTGTAGTATAGTTTTATAGTTTTATAGTTTTTATAGTTTCTAATATAATATATTATATTAATTCTTATAAAATACTTATAGAGTTATAAGCTTTATAAATAACTAATATTAATTTAAAATTATAAGCTAATATTAAAAAAAGTGGGTTTTAATATACTCTTATAAGCTTAAAACTTAAGAAACTATAAAATATAGTTTTTATAGTATAATATAATATAGTCAGTTTTTAGAAAATTATATAATCTAGTTTTTAAGCTTATAATTAGCTAAAAGAACCCACTTTTTTATATAAGCTAATTAGTTATAATATTAGCTAATTTATGTATTTATAATTATAATTTAAGTATTTTATTAGATTATTATTATTATTATTAGGTACTCTAAAGCTATTATAAGCTATTCTAGTACTTTTACATGTAGTTTAAGTGGGAAAACCCTTTCTATAGAAAGAAAAACCCTCTTACTTTTATTTTAAGTTATCTTTACTTTACTATAACCTTAAGATTATATAAAGTATATTTTATATTATATTAATTAAAGGTACTTATTAAATTAGCTATTTTAATAATAGTTTATTAAAGCGTATATAATAATAAGTTTAAGTTAAGTTTAAGTTAACTTTAATATGTTAATTAAATATTTATTTTAATATTTAAGTATTTAAGGCTATTACGTATTTTTCTTTAAGTATTATATTATATTATATTATTTTAAGTTTAATATTAAGTTATATTTTAAATATTTTTAGTATAATTAATATATTATAATAAACTTTACTTCTTTCTTACTTTTAAAGCTATTTAGCTAAGCTTAGCTAACTATTATTAATTATTTAAGGCTTATTATAGCTTTTATAAGAGCTTTAAATTAAGCTATTAATTTTTCTTTCTTTCTTTCTTCTTTAAACCCTTAATTTTTATACGTATAATATCTTTTTATAGCCTTTAATATTAAGTTAGCTTTATAATAGCTTTTATCTCTCTTCATAAGCTTATTAAAGCTATACTTATATTAGCTTATATTTTAGGCGTTTTTAAGCGAATTTAATTAATATATATTATTTTTTAGGCTTTATTCTTAATTCTTATAGTTTTTAAAGCTTTTTTTTTAATTAAGATAAGTTTTTACTTAATATTAAGCTAATATTAAACGTTTCCCTCTTTTATCTTATTTATTATTTTTAATTATATATTAATTTATTTTACTTTACACGTTTACTTAACTTTAACTTAATTTTAATATTCTTTTTATTAATATTTTATAAGAAACTAATATTTCTTAAAATAATTATACTTAATATTACGCTTAAAGTATATTTAATTTAATTAATTAACTTTAATTTAATAGTAATATTAACTTAAGTATAAAAAAGTAACCCTTTTAAGGGTAAAATACTTATATTTACCTAAGAAAAAAAGGCTATTAAGTAAAAAATTATTATAAGTACCTTTATTTTACTTTAACTTAATATTATATTAATATTTATATAGATTAATACTTAACGTTAAATTTTATACTTACCTTATATAGCTTAAATTACCTTTAATATAAAGAAAAGCTAAGCTTATCTTTATTATATTATCTTTAATAAAAAGCATTTTTATACTTTAGCTTTAACCTAGCTTTATTAACTTTTATAAAATCTAATACTATTATATATTATGTAGAGGAATTCGGCCGCATATCGTAGCTTAATTTAGCTAGTAACGTGGCCTCTAGTCGCGTGCCGTAACACGTGATATGTCACGTATTATATAATTATATAACTAGCTTTTTAAAGCCTTTTATTACGAACGTTACTGCACGAGACGCGGGAAGCTAGGCTGCACTAGCAAGGGTAGGTATAGCTGCTAACTAATAAGGATATTAGGTTATATTATAGCTTATTAAATTATATAAATAATCTAATAAGACGGGATTATTAGGATTATTAGGCGATCCAAATAATCTAGAACTATAATAAAGAGATAAACGAGTACTTAAGAAGAGGGTATTCCTATAGTTAAGTAATTTAAATCTCTATTAATTAATTTAAGTAATAGTTTTACTATTAAGAGTTATACTCTTAATAGCCTTATTATAATACTACTTAAAAAGCTACTTTATAGCATTTAATTTAACTTACTTTTTAAGAAATAAACCTATTATACCTTAAAATTTAAGCTACTATTATATTTCAATTAATTTTATTTAATAAGTTACCTTAAAACTTTAAGTAGTAATAACTTTTAAGATATTTACTTTAAGTAAAAAGACTATTAACTCTAAGAAGATAATAAAGTACCTTTATAATAAGATTATTAAGCTTAAGAAGTAAAATTAATAGCTTTTTAACTAGTAGAATAATCTCTACGAAAAACTTAAGGTATAAGAAGAGAAACTTATAATAGTTTAAAATCTTATACTTATATTCTCTATTAATAATAATAATATACTAAAATTCCCTAAGCTTAAATTATATAATAGTTATAAGGGTAATATAAGAAACTTTCTTATATAAGCTTAAGCTTACCTATAAGTTAACGAAAAAATTTATATAATACTTAAGTTATAAATTCTTTATATTAGTAACCTTTTAACTAGAAAAGTAATAGAATAATAAAAGCTAACCCTTTACGTATATTTTAAGTATAGCGTTAAAGTTAAAGTAAAAGTTATTTATATTTTCTTTAATTATAAAACCTTTAAGAAATAACTTCTTATTATATTTAAAAATTCTAATAAGTATAAGAAAGCTATACAATAATTTACTTAACTTAAGTAAACTAAATCTATAGCTTATTACGCTAGGGAATTTAAACGTATTATAATAAAACTTAATTAGAATACTAAACCTAAAATAAAAGTCTTTTATTAAGAACTTAAAGAAGAAGTAAAGAATAATATTTATTAAGAAGATTATTCTAAGTTATTTAATAACTTTATTAAAATAGTTATTAAGGTAAATAATTATTTATATAAGTAACGTTACGAAAAAAGTTATAGAAAATTTAAATTATATACTAGGTTTAATAAACCTAATAATAATAAGCCACGCTAAATATTAATAATATATAGGTACTATACTAGACCTATAGAACTTAACGCTATAAATAAGGAAAAGAGGAAGACTTATTATAATTATAGTAAGACTAAATACTTTATAAATAAATGTAAAGCTCTAAAAAAGCTATAAAAGCTAATCTTTAAAGGTAAAAAGCTTTATATTATAAATTAAAAAGACTTACCTACGTGAAATCTTAGTATAATAAGTAATAAAGAAAACTATACGTTAATAAATAATACTAGTTTAAATAAAGATTAGAAATTTCAAACTTAATTAATATTTAATAACTTTTAGGAATACTAAACGCTCTTACTAAAAAGCGAACCTTTACTAGAATTAATCTAGGAAGAAGAAAGTTATTTAATTAAGAAAGATAAACTTAAAGTTAAATATAAACTCCTTAATTAAACCTTTTATTATAATAATAATTACTATACGTATCTTAGTAGTAAGTAAGGTAATAAATAGTTTCTACGAGAATAAAAGAAAAGGAGAATAACTCTTATAATATAATTAAAATTATAATAAACTAATTCTAAGATATTAAATGAAAAATTATATTATACTAAGAATAACGTATATACTACCTAAGCTATAACCTTATAATATAAGAAGAAAGGGAACTATATAACTATAAGTAACTCGCTTAGCTTAAGTTTAATTAATATAAATAGTAGATTAAGCGATTACTAAGAAAGCTCTAATAATACGTTAAAAGATAACTACTAATAATAGCGCTTAGAATAACGCGTTAAAAAATAATATAAGAATAAAATTAATAAATTAAGAAATAATAACCGTTATTATAATTAAAACTAATTTCTTAATAGAGATCTAATAGGTTTTTATATACTATAAATATTAATAGTATAGTATACCTTATAATTAATATAACTATAATAGAATAAAAGATTTAGGTAATAATTAATAGTAGAGTATAAGAAAATTTTATCTTATTAAATCTCGTTAATAGATTATAATTACCTTAAACACCTAAAGATAAGCCTTATTAACTTATAATTATAAAAGAAACTATAATAAAGTATAGCTAAGAAGTAATTAACATAAAAGTTACGTAGCTTTTAGTTAATATATAAGGCATGAAATACTAAGTTATATTAAATATTATAGTAATCTTAAAACACGATATTATATTAGAGATACCTTAATTGTAAGCGAGTAATCTATGAGTTAATTAAAGAACTAGCTAACTTTAATAGAATTTATTAGAATATAATTATAAAGCTAAGAGCGGCCTATAAAAAGCACCTTATTTAAACTATAATAAGCCTCTAGGAATATATATAATTACTAGAGAGCTAAAAGCTAAAATAATAGAGATTTTTAAGAAATACTTAAAGTATAATAAGCTATTTAATAGAGAGCTAAAAATAGGATTATTAGAGTATTTATACTAAAACTACGAGATTAAACTCTAGCTTAATATTAAACTAACGTTTAATAAAATTTATTCTTAAAACCTTAAGTAAGATAAGGCGCTTAAGAAGTATTTAAAGAATATACTATAAAAGGGATATATATAATTATTAGAGTCCTTAATAGAATACCTAATCCTATAAGTATTAAAGAAAAACGGGAAACTATAATTATATATTAATTACTAATACTTAAATAAGATTATAATTAAGAATTAATACCTATTACCGCTTATAATAGAAATTAAAGATAAAGTTAAAAAAGCTAAATGGTTTATTACACTTAACTTAAAAGAAGCTTATAACCTTATATAAATAAAAGAAGGCTATAAGTAAATAATAGTATTTTAAACTAGTAGAGAATACTATAAATATTTAATAATACCTTTTAAGCTTACTAACGTATTAGTAACCTTTTAAAGAATAATTAATATAATCTTACGAAAATAACTAAAAGTATTTATAGTTATATACCTTAATAATATTCTTATTTATTTAAATACCCTTAAGAAATATAAATAATATATATATAAGGTACTATAAACTTTATAGAATAATAAACTCTTAGTTAAAGCCTTAAAATACTAGTTTTACTAGAATATTATATACTTTTTAGGGTATATACTTACATATAAAGAAATACGAATAAGCTTAAATAAAATTAAAATTATTAAGAAATAGCTTATATTAAAGAATCTAAAAGAAGTTAAAGAATTTATAGTATTTATAAACTTCTATTATAAGTTCTTAAGTAAATATAAAGATATTTTATAATCTCTTATAAACCTAATAAAAAAAGAAGTTAGCTTTTAATAGAATAAACTAAAAGCTATAATATTCTAGAAGATAAAAGATTTAGTTACGTTAAAACTTATATTAAAAGCACTTAATTAAAATAAACCTTATAAGCTTAAAATAAATGCCTTAAACTTTATATTAGGTAAATAGCTTAAATAATAAGATAATTAAGAAAGATTATATTTAATTATATTTTTCTTAAAGAAACTCTACGAACCTAAACTTAATTATAGAATTTATAATAAAAAACTTATAGCTATTATTAAGTGCTTTAAAGAATAAAGATATTATTTTATAGAAGTAAAGTATTAAATTAAGGTTTATACTAACTATAAGAATCTTATATTATTCTTAATTATAAAGAATTTAAATAAACGATAGATTAAATAGTATAAAACCCTTATAAATTATAACTTTAAAATTATATATTATAAAGAATTTAAAAACGAAAGAGTAAACGCGCTTAATTAAAGAGAGAACTTAAAATCGAATAAGTAAGTAAGTAATATACCCTTACTACGCGCTACTAAAAATAAAAACCTTATACTAGGTACCTAAGAAATTAATATAATCTAATAAGTTAAGCTAAATAAAATATAAATATATTAAATTATATTATATATTAATAATAATAATTATTTAAATAATTAAAAAATAAAAACGCATTTATTTAAGAAAGGTAAGACCTTCTTATATAATAAATAATAGTATATTTCTAGTATACTTTAAGAATAGCTTATTAAGGAAATATATAAGCACCTATTACACGAATATTAGGGTGTAAGGAAAACGATTAATAGGCTAAAAAGATCGTATAACTTTTTAAAAAGCAGAAAAATAATATAAGAAGTTATTAAGAAATATAATACGTATAAAAAAGCAAAATTAACGCGACACGTACTATACGGAGAATTATAACTAATATTACTACTTAAAAGAGTATAGTAAACTATTATAATAGACTTTATTATTAAACTATTAAAGTTAAAAGAACCTATAATAAAAGTAGCTTATAATAGTATTCTAATTATTATAAATAAACTTATAAAATACGCTTACTATATTCTATATAAGAAATTAAGTAATACTAAGAACTTAACGTATATATTCTTTAAAATAGTTATTATATAATATAAATTACTAATAAAGCTTATATTAAATCGCAATAAATTATTTACCTTAAACTTTTAGAAATGCCTTATAAAAACTATAAAAATTAAATAAAGCTTATTAATAGCATTTCACTTATAATTAAATAAATAAATAAAAATCTTAAATTAAATACTTAAATAATATCTATAAAGCTATATTAACTATTAATAGAATGATTAGGTAGAATAGCTACTACTAGTATAATAAGCTTATAATAGCTTTAAGATTAATAATATAAAGATATTATTATTTAAGGTAAATTACGGATTTAGCCCTATTATTAAAACACATATAATATAAAATATAAACGCGCTAGTAGCTATAACGTATATAGTAACTATAATAGAAATATAAAAACACTTATAATAGGAATAAATATTTTTATAGAACTAAATAAAATACTACGCGAATAAAAAGAGATTACTAGCGTTAATCCCAGAGAAGAGATATAAAGTATACCTTATTTATAAAAATATTAAAATTAAGTAACCTAGTAATAAACTTAATTAAAAGAAGATTAAACTATTTCTTATTAAATAAAAAATCTTAAATATTAATTATAAACTATTATTATTAAATAAAATAAGAATCTATCTTATATTTTATATATTACTATTAAAGAAAGTATTAAATAAATCTATAATTACTATAAATATTATAATAAAAGATACTAATAAATATAAAGTTAAACGAATACTTAAAGTATAAGAAGATATAAAGAATTATTATTATCTCGTTAAATAAAAGAGATATTTAAACTCTAAAAACACCTAGAAACTAGCTAAAAATCTTACGAATTACTTAACGTTACTTAAATAGTTTTATTCCTAAAAAACGCATTTTAATTAATCTTTTAAGTATCGTTTAATAACTTAATATTAAATTTAATATCTAAGAAATAAACTAAAATAGAATTTAAATTCTTAAAAGAAGTAAAAAGAACCCTTATAGTCTTTTAAAGCTATTTTACTTTCTTACGTTTTATACGTTTTAACTCTTTAACGTTATTAATACTACGTGTAATTACATGTATTATTTTCTTAAACTATAATTTCTTTTATTTTTATAAATGTAAGACCTTTTAATTCTTAGTTAAGGCACGCTTCTTAGCTTCTTTAAGCTCTCTCTTAAGCTTATAATATTAATTTATAATATTATAAAGCTATTAAAGGGTTACCCTTATAATATTATAATTCCCTTACTTATCTACTATACACTTTATATAATAACTTAAATTTCAAATAAAGGCTTTATATTAAGAAAGTCTTATATAAGTATAATAAGTGTAAGCTTTTATAAAAAATAAAGACGAATTATTAATTATTATAGAAAGAAAGTTATCTTAGTAAAGGGAAAAAGTAAATGAAACTTTAAACTATTATTTTAAGATATAATTAATTAATATAATAGTATATAATAATAAAAGAAAGAAAACGTATAACACTTAAGCTAGCCTATTTTAATAGCCTTAAGAATAAGACTAATAAAAGAGAGATATAATATTACGAATAACACTATATAAGATACGGGATAGAATTATATTAGCTAGGATAGGTATAACTTATAAGTATAAGAAAAAGGTAAGAGCATATAACTAGCTACGTAACCTAAGAGGCGATTAAAGAGGTTAATATTTAAATACATTAATTAAAGAGAATTAAATTAACCGAACCTTAAGCTAGTTAATTAAGGTTTAAAGGGATTAATAGTTAAGCTAATTAATTTAGGATTATAATAGAGAGATAAATAAATACTTAAGAAGAAAGTATTCTTATAATTAGATAATTTAGTTCTTTATTAATTAATTTAAGTAATAGTTTTACTATTAAGAGTTATACTCTTAACGGCCTTATTATAATACTACTTAAAAGCTACTTTATAGCATTTAACCTAACTTACTTCCTAAGAAATAGACCTACTATGCCTTAAAACCTAAGCCACTATTACAATAAAACGCGTGAACTAAAAGGTATAAGTAATTCTTTAAGTTATAATCTCGTTTAAGTAATTTAATTAGATAAAATATCTCGTAGCTTATTAGTTAGCCTTAAATAACTAGGACTTAACTATAATTAAAATAAGCTTAAATAAAGCCTTATACGAATTTAATATAATTATAATTTAAAAGCTACCTGATATAAAAGTATTAAAGACCTTAATAAAGGGAAGAGTAATAGTATTTATTAATTACTTATAAGAAGAAATAAACCTAGCCTAAGCTATAATTACGTTCGCCTAATAACGTACCTAAAACTTAATAAGTAAATAATAGCGCTTAATAGAGAAGTTTAAAATTAAAGATAATATTTAATTAAACCTACGAAATATTAAAATAAATTAGCTAAGTAAAAAGCTAGATTAGGTTATAATAAAATATAAGGTTATAAACGTGCTAATACTACTTATAATAAGACTAAACGTTTTAGGTAGTATTTACCTAGTATTTCACGTTAATCTCCTAAAACGTGTAGCTTATAACCCGCTCCTATTTTAGGAGCTATAAGACTTTAAGTTAGGCTTTAAGTTAACGTGAATAAACGATAAGGTAAGCGGTTAATTAGTAAAAGAATTTAAGGTAAAGGAAATTCTCGTAGTAAAGAACGTATTAAAAAGAGGTAAAAAACGAAAAGCTTACGTAAAATAAGTAGATTATATATAGTTAACCTAAAAGCTACTAGAAAACGTATAAAAGATAATAGTATTAAAGCGTTTTAAAAACTAATAGAGGAACGTAAGGTAAAATAATAGCCTTATATTACCTTCGTGTTACGCTTAAACTATTATAATTATAATAGTACTTATATAAAAAAAAAAAAAAAAAGAAAGGGCTTATAATAAGTTAAAATAAAGGTAACGAAAATAATAATATAATTTAAAAGCCTTAAATCGCATAAGTAAAGGGATTATAAGGGGCTAGTAAATTTTTTTAGATTAATTAACTATAAATATTATAATTAAAGAATACAAAAAAAAAAAAACACCTCATTTAACAGGTAATTAGCGCGACTAGAAGAGCTAACGTATAGCTAGCTTAAATATAAGACGTTCGCGTAAAGTAACGTTTAAATTACTAAAAACTAATAATAATAAAGGGAAATAATTTTTATTAATTAAAATATAGAATAAAATAAACTATTAATAAGAAGTAATAGAGACTCCTATTAAAGTAAAAAGAAGTAATATTAAGGGAAAGCTATTAAAGTTCTTAGCCTTAAATTAAGTAAATAAAAAGAGGCTTAAATTAAATAAGTTAATAGAATTAGCACACTTAATAGGTAAGTAAACCTTTAATAAGGGGCGCGTAAACCGAAACTAGGCTAGGGGCTTAAAGTAGTATTAATAGAAGTAAAACCACTAATATTAGTACTATTAGCGCGTAATAAAAAACCCTAATAGAATTACGTGTTACGGGTATAAGGGCTAATTTTACGAGAGAAAAAGCTATAAGATAAAGCTAGGTTAAAGGTATTTTAAGAATAATTAAAGGCCTTTCTCTTACGCTTATTCTTACTTTTATTTATTAATAGAAAATTATTAAGATACTAGTTTTAATTAGTATTAAACCCTTTCCCTTTAAAGAGACGTTATAGCTTTAAGATAAGCACGATTAATTACCTAGTTATAGAAGATAAAGGTATATTTAAGCGAGAGGTAAAGGTAGTTAGCTATTAAGTTATAGAAGATAAAGGCGTAATTAAGTAGAAAATAAAGGCGGTTAGTAGTATAATAGGACTAATAGAAGAAAGATTCTTAACTAAAATAAGCTTATTAGAATTATTAAGAGACTATTTAAGAAGCTAATAATAAGTAATAAGATTAAGAAGAATAAAAGGAAATTCTAATAAGGTAGTATTAAAGGCGCGAATAAAACGCTAATTATAGCTAATAAGGGATAAGCTAATAAATTTAATTACCCTTTTAAGATAAGTTATTTATATAACACGTTCTTTACGGTTAATACGCTAATTATTAATAAGCTAGTTAAGGGCCTAAGTAATACTAGCTTAATTACGGTAAAAATCCGCGATTATTACTTAATAGCTAAGATTCTAGTAAATAATAGTACTCTTATAATAAACGATAAGCGTAAGAGACGTGCTAAGAATAATAGCTTACTAGGCTATAAATAGTAAGTTTTAATTAAACTTAATAGAGGAGTTAATCGTTTAAACTAAATTAAAATTAATATAAGTATAAGTAAGTATAAACTAAAATTTTTTTATTATAAAGAAGAACTCGTATAAGAACTTAATTTAAAAAGCTTTAATATTAGCGCTTTTCTTAACGGCTTTAATAGTAATATAATTATTATAGGTAATAATACGCTTAACCTTCTTTTACTAATAATAAAGCTTAGGATTTACTACGTAAATATATGACTTTTAATTGTACTATTAATAAGTATTATAGTAAGGTTAGTAGGCTATATTAGAACTAGGGGCGTATTTATAATAACTAATATTTAAAAGTTAGTTTTAATACTACGTATAGAGGTTAATAAGCTTTTTATTATTAAAAATATTATTCTTATTAGAGTTACCTTTTATAATAAAGTCGCTTAAATAGCACTTAAAGCGTAGGGTAAAAGGGGGTAAAAGAGCGCTAATAATATTAGTTATATTATCGTTTTTCTTTTTTTTAAACTAATATAAGAATAAAGAGACTAATTTAAAAGCTTAATAAATAGATTTTATAGGGAAACACGTGTAATAAGGTTTAAAACTATTCTAAGAAAAGAGTAAGAAAGGTTATAAAGAATAAGAAGAAGATACTATAAGAGATTTATTTTATACCTAACTTATCTTACTCTTATAAAGAAATAAAAACAAATAAATACAAGAGGTAAAAAGAGGGTATAACGCGCTTTATATAGCTATTAGCTAGGTACTAAAAGGGCTTAGATAAGTAAGGGGGTATATTATAGGCTTAAGCTAGTAGCTTAAGCCTAGGTTAAACCTATTATAAAGGTAGCTTAAACTTAACTTAAATAATTTATAGATTAAGTAGGGATATAAAGGGGGGTAAAAAGGGGAAAACCTTTCTTTCTCTTTCTCTTTCTTCTTAAGTTTATTCTTACTTTTTAAAGACGTATACTTATAATAGTATAGTATAGCTAGTCCTTAACATCTATTTTACGAGAAAGTTTACGGGATTAAACGAGAGGTCTTAAGATACGATTAGTTAACATAATAATATATAAGGAGAATAAAGAAGGGAAAATTACCTAAAAAACCCCTAGCTAGCCTACTTTAATAGCCTTAAGGATAAGACTAATAGAGAAGGGGTATTATATTATAAACGTTACTATATAAGACGTAGGAAGCTAAGCCGTATTAGTAAGAGTAGGCATAGCCGCTAACTAATAAGAATATTAGGTTACGTAATAGCTTATTAGATTATATAAATAATCTAATAAGACGGGATTATTAAGATTATTAGGCGATTTAAATAATCTAGGACTATAATAGAGAGATAAACGAGTACTTAAGGAGGGGGTATTCCTATAGTTAGGTAATTTAAATCTCTATTAATTAATTTAAGTAATACTTTTACTATTAAAAGTTATACTCTTAATAGCCTTATTATAATACTACTTAAAAAGCTACTTTATAGCATTTAACCTAACTTACTTCCTAAGAAACAGACCTACTATGCCTTAGAACCTAAGCCACCGTTACACCTTTATAGAAAAATAGAACCTTAACCTTCTTAGCTCTTAATTCAAAGCATTAATAAAAAAACTACACTACATATAGTTTTTTAGTGTAGTTTATAGTGTAGTATAGCTTTATAGTTTTTAGTGTAATTTAACTATACTATAATTACATTTATAATATAATATATAATTATAAGGGCTTTAAAAGTAGACTTATAAGCTTATAAAAATAGCTATAAAATACTATAATTTTAGCTTATTATGATGCTATAAAAACATTCTTTATAAGTTAATTAATAAGTAAGATATTAAAGTTTAAAGAATTCTAAAAATAAAGATATTAACTTAATTTATTTTAAGTATTTAATAAGATATAAATGCTTTTTAAATGTTATTTATATATATATAATATATTTAGCTAATATAAATACTTAAAATATATTTTTATTTTACTTAATTAAGTATAAATAATATTTTAAAATATTTTTACTTTTTATTTATATTTTATTAAATTAAAATAAATATGTAAAAATAAGTAATAAGTATTCTTATATTTTATATAAAGATTACCTTAATAACTAATTAATATAAAAGGTTTACTTTTATTTAATATATATTTAATAAAATTTATATAAATTATTTTATATATAATTATATATATTTTTTAATTTAATTAATATATATTATTTATATTGAAGTAAAATTATATATATTATTAATTTATATATTATAAAGTATTTTATAAGCTTAAATATATATTTAATATAATTAATTTTATATATATAAAAATTAATATAAATATTAAAAACTTTATTCTTAAGTTTTTTTTATTTTATATATTAAAACTATTATAACTTTATAAAAAAAGGAGTTTAAAAATAAGACTAGTATTATTTTAAAGCTTACAATCTTAATTATTTAAAAATATTAACCCTACTTAATTTCACTTATTAATTATAAAGATAATAGCTATGGTATTTAGTAAAGTAAGTTAACTAAAGTAAAACGCTATAATATTTTACCTTACTTTAATAAAAAACGCTATAATTTCTATTTTCTAATATCTCTATAAATACTTGATTAGAATTTATAAGCTTATAATTAATTAATAGCCCTTAAAATGCCCTTTAATTTAATATTAATTATATAATTATAAGTCTAGTATTTTAAGAGTTATATTTAATTAAAGCTTTAAGATATAAAGATTTTTTATAAGCTATATATATGTTTAAAGTAATAAGATAGTATATTATTATATAATATAATACCTTTAATATATTATAAGTATACTAGCTTTTTTAATTATTTTACTATAATTACATTTTCTCGTAAGATTATTCTATTATTTTCCACACGAATATATATATTTAAGAGGTAAGTTAAGCATTAAAAAAATACCTAAATTCTAAGGTTTTTAAAACTATTTATATTATAAATTTATTCTATATATTAATTATATTCTCTTACTTTAAAGTTTAAAACCTTTCTTTTTTACATTAATTCTTTTACTCTTATAACTCTATAAATACTTAAATTTTATTTAAACTTTTTTTTTTATTAAATAGCCTTAAATTTAAGCTATCTTATAAAAACTTTTTATTATTTAAAATCTACCTTTATAATAGATTAAAATTCTCTTAGAATTATACCTCTTATTATAATAAATAATCTAAGCTATTCTTAATAAACTTTAATTAAAAAAGACTATATAAATAATAAAAGCTATTAATTTCACACAAAATTATATATTATTTAATATAACCTTTTTTCTTATAAGATTTTAATAGTTAATTTAAAAAAACTATAAGAAATCACCTTTTTTTATAGCTAATTAAGCTATAACTTTACTTTTACTTACCTAGCTAACTATTTTTAGTTCTTTAATAGTTTAATATATTATAGGAAAAAACATTATATTATTATAGTATTAAAAGCTAAAGAAACCGATAAAATAACTAATAAGTTACTTCTTTTATTATTTTATATCTTATTATATTATTAATTTATATATTTATAATATTATGAATTTATAATTTACTAATATACTTATAAATAATTCTTACTATTATAGAATTACCTTTAACTTTTAACTTTTTAATTGAATTTAGCTTTTCTAGCTTTTTAAGAAGTAATAAAAGACCTAAAAATAATACTATTATTAGTAGTAGTAATAGATTTTTTAAGGATATTACTCTTATATTAGCTCTTAAATTTATACCTTAAAATAACCTATCTTTTACTATTATAACTAATAAAAGCTTTAAAAAGCTTTTAAGTTATTATTATAAGTAAGTTTCTATTATTATATTAATATATATAATATAACTTATATTATTATATATTATACTAATATTAAGTTATTTTAGTTATAATATTAGCTTTTTTCATTATAAAGGCCTTATATCTCACATAAAAATATTATATTCTAATATAAAAAAGAATATAATAAATAAAATTTAAATTAAGTTAATAAAATAGGTTTTATATTTATTTAACTTAATATTTAAACTTTAATTAATTTTAAATTATATTTAGGGGTTATAGCTAATTAGTTAAACCCCTAATTTAACTTAGAATATTATTTAATTAGTAAATATTTTTATATTTTTATTATTATTATTATTTAAAAGCTAATTATATACTTAGAATTTAAATATTTACTTACTAGTTTATTAGCTTAAACGCGATATATATATACACTAATAACTCTATACGTAGTATTATAATTTAATTACTTTTTAATTCTTATAACTTACTTCTTAAGAATAATAAGGTCTTTAAATAAGTAATAAATTAATTTAAATAGAGTAATTAAATGCTTTTAAAATACTAGTAATTCTAATTATACGTATTATAAGTTATAGTTTATTATAAGTGTAAATAAGTAATTAAATAACTTAAATAATTTAATTATATAATATAAGCTTATATAAGATTAATTAAAAGACTTAATAAAATATTAATAAAAGACCTTATAAAATTAATTATAAAGGTAAAACTTATTAAATTAAAGACTTAAGCGTATACTTATTCTCTTATATTAATAATATAATTATAATTAAATATATTATTTAACTTTCTTTAACTTATAAGTATAAATATTATTATATAAATTCTTTTAAATAAGTAAAGCTTATTACTTTTATAAGTTAATAATAAGTAATAGTAATTAAGTAAATTTATTATATAATTCTTTAATTTATAAATTAATTATTTAATTATAGTTTTAACTCTCTTATTTCTTTACTTAACTTTAAAGTTTTTAATATTATTAGCTTAATTTTTTTTTTCTTTATAATATTAAAAATATTTTAATCTTTTAAAGGCTCTTATAAATTAACGTTTTATAAATTTAATAATTACCTCTTAAAATAATTAATAATATTTAATAATATTATATTAAAACTCTTTTTATATTAATTCTTTTAAAATTAAGTTTTTAAAGCTTATACTTATAAGTAATTTATTATATATTAATTATTCTTATATATACTCTTATAAAAGATTTATTATATTATATATATTTTCTTAAGTTAAAGAAAGATAATAATATTTTACTTAATTTATAAGAGCTTTACTTTAATTAAAGATTATTATATTTAAAATTATCTTTTAAATATTTTCTTTATAATTAAAGTATTTAATTTTTATAGCTAATAATATAATATTAGTTTTTACCTTTTTCTTAGTTTTCTTAGCTTTTTTAAGGTCTTTTAAGTAATTAAAGAGTTATTTAATAATTAAAAGTTAATTTAATATTATTATTTTCTCTTCTTTAATAAAACCTTTATAAAATAATAATAAAGAAAAAGATAAATTAATATTAAATAATAGAAGTTAATTTATTAATTTTCTTAATATTAATTTTACAGGCTTTAAAGTTATAAAACCTTAAATATTATTCTCTTTATTATTACTCTTTTAATTAAAGTTATTAAAACTTTATTATTAAAATATCTTTTTTAAGTCTAATATAATAATATTCTTTTTAATCTTTTTTAAGACTTTTATAAGATTAATAATCTTTTTATTTATTTAATCTCTTATAATCTTAAAGTATTTAATAAATATATTAATCTTATATTTAATAATTAATTATTATAGGTTATTATAAGTAATTAAATATTCTCTTAAAATTTTAAGCTATATTCTTTTTATATAATATTATATTTTAAATATAATTATATTCTTATTAAATTATAATTTATTTAATTAATCTTAAATAATTATATTCTTATTAATAATATAAGTATTTTTTAAAATAAAGTCTTTAATTAATATAATAATATTTTTCTTTATTATAAGTATATATAACTTACCTTTACTTTTATAAAGACTTTAATTTAAGAATTTAAGGTTATTATCTTTCTCTTTTATTACTTTAAAATATACTTTAAGCTTATTTATAATTATATCTTATAGAATTTATAAGACTTTATTTACTCTTTTATTATTTATAATATAACTTTTCTTTAATAAATATAATTAATCTTTTAAGTATAATTTATAATTACTTTTAATTAAAGTTTTCTCTTTAAGTATTATTATTTTTTAAATACAAATATTCTTTAATTTAACTTATTTTTCTATTATTTTATTTAAGTAATAGCTTATAAATTCTTTAAAGTAATTAATTAAAAATATTAAGTATATATAATTATATTTTTAGTTTTTTATTTAAGGTATATATAATATTAAAATATAATTAAACTTATAAAGGTAATTTAATAATTAAAGTACTTATTATTATCTCTTAATAAATTACTTAAAATATTAATTTTTACCTTTTAAAAGAAAGTTAAATACATATAATATTTTACGCTTATAATTAAATATAAGGTATATTTAATAGCTTAAAAAGTATATAAATTTAATAAAGAATTATATTTTCTTTTAATATATATAAATATTTTATAAATTATATTAAATATTATATATAATATTTATTCAAGTACTTTTAAGTCTTTTAATCTTATTATTAATTAATTTATATAATTCTTACTTAATAAGTTACTTAGCTTATATAATAAATAAATATAATAGAATATTAAGAATCTTTTTAATTTCTCTTTCTATAATATAACCTATTATTATTAATTTAAATTAATTTAATTAATAATTTAACTCTTTTTTAACGTAGCTTTTAGCTATAAATCTATAAATTTCTATTAAATAATTATTTATAATTCTTTAAATATTATTATAAATATAAGTAATAATTCTTTATAATACTTATTAAAGATTTTTAAGTTCTTATAAACTTATTACTTATAATTCTATTACTTTTAAGGTTAATATAATAATAATTAAAAGAGATAAAGGTTAATAAGATTTTACTAAATAAGTAATTTTTTTTTTATATAAAACTTATTAATATATATAAAGTATATTCTTTTATATATAATAATAATTATATTTTTAATCTTTAAAAATAAGTATACTTAATTCTTTTTTAATTTAATAATATTAACCTATACTTATATTTAAGTAATTATAATTAAATACTTTATAAATTTAGCTTTTTTAAAGATATCTTTTTTAATTAAAAAAGCTTAAAGAGCTTAAATACTTAATTTAATTAATACTTAAATATCTTCTTATAAGATTTCTTATATCTTATAAGTAAAACTTAAATAATAAGTAAACTAAAAGATTTAATCTTTAATAGCTTAAACTTAATATTACTTAAAATAATAAGTAAAAAAGCTTTATAATACTTTTAATAATAATAATATTAAGAGTTATAAAGCTTTAAAAAGAAAAGATATAAAGGTTATATTATATTAAAGAAAAGAAAAAATATTAATATATATAAAAGATAAGAAAATTAAATACTTAAAAGATATAAAAAGTACTTTTTTATACTTATAATATATAATATTATAGATTTAAGTGCTTTATTTAAACTTTATAATAAATTATTATATAATTTTTTACTTAAGATTACTTAATTATTAATTTCTCTCTTTTATAACTCTTTTCTTTTAATATCTCACTTTTTTATCTCTTAATTATTTATAAGTAATTAAGTTTATTATATTTATAAGAATCTTTTAAATATTATTTTAATTATTTTAAAGATAATTCTTAAAGACAAATTTATATTCTTTATTACTATTAAAATCTAATAAAATTATAATAATAAGCTTTAAGTTAATTCTTTTATTATTTATTAAATACTTTACTTTTCTTTATTTAATTAAGGTTTCTTTTAAGTATATATTAATTTTCTTTAACTTAAATATACCTTTTACTTTTAAGTTTATAATAAATATAATCTTAAATAAAATAATACTTTTATATATACTAAAATAACTATTTATATAAAGTTTTTAAAGAGTACTTTTTTAAATAAAGCTAGCTATTAAGATAAGATAAAGCTCTTTAATTATTTTTATTAGTTTATTTTTAATAAGCTTAAAGATAATAATCTCTTATATTAAAAAACGCTTTATTATTAGCCTTATAATATAGTTTTTATTTTTATTAAAATAATTTATTTTAATAATTAATTTCTATTAATTATAATTAATTACTTTAAGTGTATTTATACTTTACTTATTATATTATATAAGAGATTAAATTATATTTTATACTTTAATTACTTTAACTTTTTTAAAAAGATTATTATTATATTTAAAGAATATATTATAACTTCTTTTTATAATTATATATTCTTTAAAATATATTTATATAAATCTTATAATAATTATATTTAAAATAACTCTTATATTACTTTTTATAAATAATATTTATATTTAACTTATAAGCCTTATAACTTTAATTATAATTTCTTATTTAACCCTTTTCTTAAAAAGAATTACTTATCTTTAATTATTAAAATATATATTAATTTAAATATCTTTTCTTATATTACTTTAAAGAATACTTTATATATTATAATTAATTACCCTTATTCTTATAATAATAAAAGACTTATTAAAGCAATTACTTATAAGATAATTAAAAAACTTAATAAGAAAATAAAGAAAAACGTTAAATTTAAGGTATAAGTAAAATAAGCTATATTTTATTAATACTTTAACTTTACTTTATATAATTAATTAATTTATATTTTATTTTATTAAATTTAATCTCTCTTTTAAGTACTTAGATTATCTTTTTTTAATATTAATATCTTTTACTTCTTTTAATTTACTTAATTTACTTTATAATATCTTTTATTAATTATAATTTATAAAAGGTTTAAGTAATATTAAGCTTTTTAATAAAAAGTTTTATCTTAAAGTAATAAAGCTTATTTACTTCTCTTTTTATAATTAATATAATAAATTAATTTAATAATTACTTTCTTAACTTATAATTATTCTTATAATATACTAGATTATTTAATCTTTTTATACTCTTAATTATCTTAGCTTTAAATACTTATAATTAAAGTTAATTATTAAATAATTAAGTCTATTAATAATTAATATTATTAATTATAAATAATAATAAAATAGCTTTTATCTTTAAACTTTAAGCTAAAATTTAATACTTTTAAGCTTTATTTAATTATAAAGAATTAAAATCACTTATATTAAGGTTATACTTATATAAGTTTTATATAATAATTATATAGTTTTTAAAGTAGAATTATATATTTCTTATTAAACTTTTATAATTTTTTTAATATTAATTTATATAAGTTAAAATAAAGGTAAGTTCTTAGATTTTTAAGCTATTTTAATAATTCTTTTATTAACTTACTTATATTTAATATAAGTATTATCTTTTATCTCTTATTTTAAGCGTTTATTTCTTCTTTAATTAACGTTTTCTTACTTTTTAAAAGTACTTAAATATTATTAATATATTTATTAATCTTCTTTCTTTTAACTTTTATCTTTTACTTTAATTATAACTTTCTTCTTAAAATAAAATAAGTAAAAATAATAGTTTTATCTTTAAAATAAGTATTTTTAGCTTTAATTAATTAATATATTTATTAAGATAAACTTATCTCTTTTCTTAATTATAATAAGAGGTAATTTAATTTTAAGATATTATTATAAGTATTATTTAAGTAAAAGTATAACCTTTATTTACTAGGCTAGAGTTAGGTAGACGCACGAAGTAGAATAAACTAATACACGATTAAAAATAGCAAACGAGATAAGGGAGAGAGACACCTAGTATTAGGCTAGCGCTAGGTAAGAACTTATCTTAAATTAAAAAAAGCTTATAAAAGCTATAAGAGACAAGAAAAAGCTTAAAAAAACGACGCGCGTTAATTAAATTCGCCTAAAAAAGCCTAAAAAATAAGCTAATATAGGTATAGCTTTAATAAGCTTATAAAGAGAGCTAGAAGCTATTATAAGGCTAGCCTAATATTAAAGGCTATAAAAAGAGGCTATATATACGAAAATTAAGGGTTTAAAGAAGAAAGAAAAAAAGGAAAATTAATAGCTTAATTTAAAGCTCTTATAAAAGCTATAATAAACCTTAAATAGCTAATAATAGCTAGCTAAGCTTAGCTAGGTAGCTTTAAAAGTAAGAATAAAGTAAAGTTTATTATAATATACTAATTATACTAGAAATATTTAAGATATAGTATTACGCTAAGCCTAAAATAATATAATATAATATAATACTTAAAGAAAACTACGTAATAGCTTTAAATACTTAAATACTAAAATAGCTATTTAATTAGCGTATTAAAGCTAAGTTAAACTTAGCTTAAACCTTTATTATATACGCTTTAATAAACTACTATTAGAATAGCTAGTCTAGTAAATACCTTTAACCTATATAATTTAAAATACGCTTTATATAATTATAGGTTATAGTAGGGTAAAAATAACTTAAAATAAAAGTAAGGGGGTTTTTCTTTTTATATAAAGGGTTTTCCCACTTAAACTACATATAAAAGTACTAGAATAGCTTATAATAGCTTTAGGGTACTTAAACAAATAAATATAACCTTTATCTTTTTATTTTTAAGCTTTTTTACTTAATTTTTAATTAAATTAATCTTATCTTTAATTTTAATTATTTAATTACTTATATTATAAGTAAATTAACTTAAATAAAGTCTTTTAATCTTTTTATTACTTTTTATAATATTTAAGGTCATCTTTTTTTATTCTCTTAATAATTAATTATTTATTATAAAGAACTATTAATTATTTTTATTAAGCGTAAACTTCTTTAAAAATTACTTAAGATTATTTTACTTAATATAATCTTATTTAATATTTTAATTTAATAAGCTCTTAAAATAATAACGTAATTAATAATTTTAAATAAGCTATTTTATCTTATAATAAATCTTTTAATTATAAATATATTTATACTTCTTTAAATATTATAAATAAGAATAAAATTACTTAAATTTAATTAATTTTTATCTCTTTTAATTAACTTAACTTATAAGTAATTAATTTATTTAATTAATTTTCTTTTAAACTTATATATCTTTTTCTTAGCTTTTATAATATCTTTTACTTTTTATTATAATAAATATACCTTTACTTTAAAGAGATTTTATTTTAATTTTATTTTATTTTATTTAATTAACTTTTAAGTAAAAAACTTAACTTTTAAAGGTAATATAAGCTTTTATTTATAAATAAAATAAAACGTAAATTTCTTATAAAATACTTAAATAATTATTTTATTTACTAATAATACTCTTATTAAATACTAGTATTATTTTTTAATTAATTCTCTTATTTTAAATATAATTAAAATTAAAAATTAATACTTAACTTTTATAATTATATTAGCTTTTAAGTTATATTTAAGTATTTAAATTTTATAAGCCTTAATATCTTTAAGAGCTTTTCTTAAATTATCTTATATTTTTAAGCTATTATTATAAATAATATACTTATAAACTTTAAATTTAATAAGTATTTTATTTAAAAACTTTTTTATTATTAATATATTTACTTTATAAATTAATTTTACTTTAACTTAATTAATAAAATTATACTTAACTTTAAGTAAATAATTTAAACTATAATTAAATAATAAATATTAAGTATTAATATATATTTTACTTATAAAGTTTTTAAAAGCTATTAATATTAATATCTCTTATAATTATTATAATATAAATTACTAATAAGTTTTATAATATATTATTATTTCTTTAATTATATTTTATATTATTTACTATTAATACTATTACTTAATTACTTAATAGATTACTTTAATATCTTTATAATTTATAGTTTTATAAATCTTCTTATTTATTAATTATTAATAGTTTAATTTATTAATTATTAATATTAATTCTTTTATTATTTTAATTAATCTCTTTTAAAGCTAATTATTTTTTATAAAGAATTACTTAACTATTATTCTTAGCTTTTTATATTTATTATTCTTAAAATTAATTAATCTTTTTAAGATTAAAAGAAATTTTATAATTTAAAGGTATTTTAATAAGTAACCTTTATATTTCTTTAATTTAAATATTAATATATTTAAATAAAAATTAATAAAATTCTTTATATTTTCTTTAACTTTTTAATTTATTTAATTTAATAAGTTAAGCTCTTTTCTTAAGAGTTTATTTATAATTCTATTAATTACTTTAAGAATATATTTATTATAAAATTAAATAATAAGATATAATTAATTTACTTAATAATTAATAAACTTAATATATTATTAATTACTCTATTAATTTAATAAATTAAAACTTATAAGTTAATCTTTAAAATAAAGTAAATATTATATAAATAAATTTTAAGGTTTTTTAAAGTATAAATAATAGCTTTATACTTTTATTTTATAGTATTATACTTTTTTTTAGGTTTTATTTATATTTTACTTTTATATTTTATTAAATAATATTTCTCTTTAATAATTTATAATAAAACGTATCTTTATTTTCTATTATTAATATTAACTATTAATATAATCTCTTTATAATTCTTTAAGAGATTAAGTATTATAAGAATAAAAGCTTTTATTATTATATCTTTTAAGGTTTTTATTATTATTTATTAAGCTTTATTTTATTTTTATTTTATATTCTTTTTTAATAGTTTAATAATTAAGCTTATTATTTAAGTATATCTTTTAATTTATACTTTATAATAGTTTATTAACTCTTAAAAGAATCTTATATTCTTTTAATTTTTACATGTTTTTTATTTTAAAATCTTAAGTATTTTTACTTTAATAAGCTTTTATTTATATATCTTATAAATAAATTCTATTATAATAATTATTTAATAATAAAACTTTAATTTTAATATTAATATAATATAACTTATTAGCTTAAAGTTTATAAGTACTTTATTAATATTAATTAAATATTTTAATATAAATTTTCTTACTTTTAATAATATTTTTTTATTATTATAAGTAATAGTAAATTCTCTTATTATTATATTATTTATAAAAGAGATATATATATTTAATATAAGGTTATATAGAATTCTTTTTATAATTCTTAGAAATTAAGCTATTAAGTTTATAGCCTTTTATAATAATATATATAATTATAATAAACCTATTAATATAAAGATTATAATTATATTCTTACTTACTTTTATAAGAGTTATTTAATTATAACTTAAAAGTAAGTTTAAAATAAAGAGAATCTTATATATATTAAATCTTTTATTAAAATCTTTTACTTTTAATAAGATATAAGTATTTTATATTATAATCTTATTATAATTAATTATTAAGAGAATAAAACGTACTTTTTTATTCTTCTTTCTTATAAGAAAGTAAAAATTCTAATATAACTTATAGCTTTCTTTTAAATACTTATATTTTATTTTACTTTTTAATAATTTTATTAATTTAACTTAAAGGCTTAATAATATAAAAATTAATTTTACTCTTTATACTTTATATTTAATTACCTTAATAACTTAAAAGAGTATAATAATAAGATTTATCTTATTATAATAAAATAAGTTTTACGTAAAAGTAAGTTTATAGTTTTTAAGAATAATCTTAAAAATATAAGCTTTCTTTAATTATAAGAAGTTTTTAACCCCTTTAAGTATTTAATTAAATATCTTTTAACTTACTTTAAATCCCTTTAATTATTTAAAGAATCTTCTTATAATATATTTTAAGTACTTATTATCTTTTTTAACTTAATCTTTAACTTATTTTTATTTCTTAGTTTTTTAATTATAATTACCTTTTAAAGTTAATTTATTTAATAAAATATTATCTTTTAATTATACTTTATAAGCTTTTCTCTTATATATAATATTTACTTAAAAATTAATTACTTATACTTTTTATAGCTTTTTTATTATTACCTTTATTTATTTACTTTATTTTTAATATAATTTTTTAATTATTAAAGCTAATATTTTCTTCTTTTTCTTAATAAATAAAGAAATAAACTCTTCTTTAAGTTTTTCTTTTAATAGCTTATAAAATTTATTATAAGTATTAAATTCTTTATTAAAAAAACACGTAAATAGCTCTCTTTTCTCTCTCTTTTAATATTTTTTTTAATATTATTATATTATTTCTTTTATTATAAATTCTTATCTTTTTTATTTTCTTAATTAAGCTATTAATTAAGATTTTAATAATGTTAAGTTTATAATTAAAGTTATTAACTTATATATTAGCGTATATAAAATTATAAAATATATTTAATAGTTTAATTTTACTTTTATAAAGTTTTGTTTTTAAGAATAAGTCTCTCTTATTATTTATAATATATATAATAGTATTAATTACTTATAAATTCATTAATATAAACTCTTTTTTATATATTTTAAGCTTATTTTAGTTATTAAAAGCTAAGTAAGTTAATTAATCTTTAATATATTTAACTATTATTAGGTTTATTTTAGCTTATATTATAGCTATTTAATTACTATTTAATACTTATCTTAACTATCTTAACGTATTTAGCTTACTTAAATTAAATAAAGCTAATATCTTACTATATATTTTTTATATTTAACGTAATATAACTTATAAACCTTTAAATATATTATGTTTTTTATAGTTTTTACTATACTATATTATATTATATTATATTATAATATATTATAATACATTATAAGATAAGAATACCTATAAATATATTATAAGGCTATAAAATATCTAATATTATAAATAAATGCTTATATAAGCATATTATATATTAAAATAAAGCTAAAAATCACGTGATTTCAAATCTGTTAAAAATAACCTTAGAATGTGGATATTAAGCGAGATATTAAGCTTTAAAGTTATATCTTAAAATAAAAAGTAAGTAAAGCGAGGCGAATTTTCAATTGCTTATAACTTTTTAATATAATAACTTATAATAGTAAAAAGTGAGTTATTTTAAAGAGCTATTTTAGCTCTGTTTAATAATATCAAATTTTTCCTTATAACCCTTAAAATTAGCCTTATAATTCTACGTTAAAAAAACAAGGGTCTTTTTTACTTAAAATACATTTATAGGTATTTTAGTAATATAATGTACAGTTACTAGACAAAAGTCTCGATAATAACCTATTTTTACACTAAAACTTATACTTTTTAAGTACAAATAAATCAAGATTTTTATATGTAAGTAAATTAATAAAAATCTAAACTTAATAAATAATTGATACAAATTTACTATTATTACTTTTTAATTAATTTTCCTATTTTTTTAAGCATAGATTTTTAAGCTTAAAAAACGGAAAAATTAAAGATTTTAATTATAGTGGGTTATAGTAGATGTTATAGGGGATTAAGAGATTAAAAAAATCTACTTGTATATTTAACCTTTAATTATAAGAGAAGTACTTTATTTATAATTATAAAAATTATATATTATTATAATTCCTATAAGAATTTGGCATAATTTTAATTTTTATAAATTTTTATTAAAAGGTTAAATAATAATTCATTAATAAAAGTAGTAAGTTTAGGTGTAAAATCGCTAATTACCGTGACTTTTATCTACCCACTGTAATGTATTTAAATAGCCTTTATAGCGTAGTGGTTAAACGCTATAAAGCCTTACCTTAGCCTAGTAAAGAGCCGGTTTAAACCTAGCTAAAGGCACCCCTAATTTTTCGGCTTAATTACCTAAAAAAGGGGTTAATTTATACCTAAATATATGAGTTTTAAGGGTAAAATTAAGCTAAGCTTACCTTAAAAATTAGCTAGTAAGCTTAGAGCTCTAGGGTAAAGGAAAATTAAGCTAGCACGTATTATAGCTATAATTAGAGTATTAGAAGTAGTATAGTTTTATAGTTTTATAGTTTTTGTAGTTTCGAATATAAAAAATTATGCTAAATCTAATAAAATACTTATAGAATTATAAGTTTTACGAATAACTAGTATAAATTCTATATTATAAGCTTATATTAAAAAAGTGGGTTCTTATATAGTATTATAAGCTTAAAACTTTAAAAACTATAAAATGTAGTTTTTATAGTATAGTATAGTATAGTATATTTTTAGAAAATTACATAATCTAGTTTTTAAGCTTATAATAAGCTAGAAGAACCCACTTTTTTATGTGAGCTACTTAGTTATAATATTAATTAATTTATGTATTTATTATTATAATTTAAGTATTTTATTAGATTTATTATTAATTATTTAAGCTTTTTTGAAAATTTAAAATGTCGTTTTCTTGTTAATACTCTAAATATAATATACCGTAGAAAAATTAAGACAATAGGTTAAGAATAAGCGAAAGCGAATAATTAATACCTATAACTTATACGAGAAGAAATACACCTTATATTATAACGTGGTATAAAGCGAGAAAGGCTTTACAAATATAAGTGGGTTTTTCTTTTTTTAAGGGTTTTTCTACTTAAAATACGAGCTAATATACTAGAATAGCTTTAAAAGCTTTAGCGTACTTAAATAAATAAATAAATGTATTTAAATATAATACACGAAAATATAATATAATATAAAATATAATATATAATACACTTATATTTACTATATTTATAAGAGCTTTAAATATAAGTAATATTTAATTACGTTTAACCTTATTTAATACCTTAATACTAGGTAAATAATAGTTTTTTACTTATATATTCTCTTATTTTCTTAATATCTTTTAATTACTAGAATTAAATAGTTTAAAAAATCTTAGTATTTTTATTATAAGCGAGTAAGTTTTTGGCTATATTTTATTAATTATATTTAATACTTTTTATATAATTAATTCTATTACTTAAGATATAATATATATAATATTAAATTTATATTAAATAAGTAACTCTTTACTCTTTTTATTATAATTAAATAATACTTAAGTAAGTTTAATAAGTAATATACTTAAAATTAATAAAATATAAATAATATTTAATATAATATATAAATAAATTAAAGTTTATATATTCTTAAGCAGAGCATTAACAAGAAAACTATAATTTTAATTTTTAAAAAAGCTTAAATAATTAATAATAAATTTAATAAAATACTTAAATTATAATAATAAATATATAAATTAGCTAATATTATAACTAAGTATCTCACATAAAAAAGTGGGTCTTTCTAGCTTATTATAAGCTTAAAAACTAGATTATATAATTTTCTAAAAACACACTATACTATACTATACTATAAGAACTACATTTTATAGTTTTTAAAGTTTTAAGCTTATAATACTATATAAGGACCCACTTTTTAACATAAGCTTATAATATAGAATTTATACTAGTTATTCGTAAAACTTATAGTTCTATAAGTATTTTATTAGATTTAATATAATTTTTTATATTCGAAACTATAAAAACTATAAAACTATAAAACTATACTATAGTTATGTAACGGTGGCTTAGGTTCTAAGGCACAGTAGGTCTGTTTCTTAGGAAGTAAGTCAGGTTAAATGCTATAGAGTAGCTTTTAAGTAATATTATAATAAGGCCGTTAAGAGTATAACTCTTAATAGTAAAACTATTGCTTAGATTGATTAATAGAGAACTAGACTATCTACTATAGCGAAATACCCTCTTCTTAAGTACTTATTTACCTCTCTATTATAGACTTATAATCACCCTAATCATTTATCTATCTATTAATCCCTAACTTATAGCGATTAATAAGTGATCCAACGATCACTTAGCTTATAGTGATTAATAGGTGATCCATTGATCACTTCATGATCACGTGACCTGGCACGTGACGTCTTAGTTCTCTCCTATTATAGCTTTACCTTCCCTAGTGCGGCCTAGTCCTTCCCGCGTTTAGTGACGTTCGTAATATTATGCCCCTCCCTTATTAGTCTTATTCTTAAGGCTATTAAAGTAGGCCGTTTAAGGTCCTAGGGTAACTTCCTTCTTCTATTATTATGTGCTATTATACCCGCTAATCGTGTTATTAAGTAAAAGTTAAAGGCTTCTAAGGTATTAATCCTTCGTCGCAATAATCTTTTAGCGGCTATTCTTACGAGTCCTTTTCTTCTAACTATACCGTTTTATTCCGCTTACAAGGGCCGTGGTATCCTTAAATGTCAAGTTTCTTCTTTTAACTTCTCTTAATATGCGGAGTGTATTCGTTTGAACTTATTATAGTGTGACGTTTAAGGAGTGTCTCCTACTTAATTGCGAAATATTGCGTCTTAACATATTAAGTTAAAGCATAAGCTAAAATAGGCGGAAGAGAAGGTTCTCCGTCTTTAAAAACAAAAGAAATTATAGTTTAAGAAAATAATACGTGTGGTTACGCGTGGTATTAATAACGTTAAAGAGTTAGAACGTGTAGAGCGTGAGAAGGCTAAATAGCTTTAAAAGACTACGAGGGTCCTTCTTACTCCTTTTAAGGATCTAGATCCTACTTTAGTTCGTTCCTTAAATACTAAGTTTAATATTAAGTTATTAGGCGGTGCTTAGGAGATTAATTAGAATGCGTTTCTTGGGAATGAAACTATTTAAGTAACGTTAAGTAATTCGTAAGGTTTTCGGCTAGTTCCCAGGTGTTTTTAGAGTTTAAATATCCCTTCTATTTAATGAGATAATAGCGATTCTTTATGTCTCCCCGTGCTTTAAGTATCCGTTTAACTTTATATTCGTTGGTATCTTCTATTATAATATTTATAGCGATTATAGATTCATTTAATGCTTTCTCTAGTAGCGATATATAAAATATAGGATAGATTCTCATTCCATCTAGTAATAATAGTTTATAGTTAATATTTAAGATTTTTCGTTTAATAAGAAATAGTTTAATCTTCTTTTAGTTGAGTTTATTGCTAGGTCGCTTAGTTTTAATGTTTTTACAAATAAGGTATACTTTATGTCCCTCCTCTAAGATTAGCGCTAGTAATCTCTTTTTATTCGCGTAGTATTTCATTCGGTTTTACAAAAATATCTATTCCTATTATAAGTGTTTCTATATTTCTATTATAATTACTACATGCGTTATAGCTACTAGCGCGTTTACATTCTATGTCGCATGTGTTTTAATAATAGAGTTAAATCCGTAATTTACCCTAAATAGTAACATCTTTATATTATTAATCTTAGAGCTATTATAAGCCTATTATACTAGTAGTAGCCATTCTACCTAATTATTCTATTGGTAATTAATATAGCTTCGCAGATATTATTCGAGTATTTAGTTTAAGATTTCTATTTATCCATCTAATTGTAGGTGGAATGCCATTAATAAGCTTTATTTAATCTTTATAGTTTCTATAAGGCATTTCTAAAAGTTTAAGGTGAATAATTTATCACGATCTAATATAAGCTTTATTAGTAATCTATGCTATGTAATAACTATTTTAAAGAACATATACGCTAAGTTCTTAGTATTACTTAATTCCTTATATAGAATATAGTAGGCGTATTTTATGAGTTTATCTATAATAACTAGAATGCTATTATAAGCTACTCCTATTATAGGTTCTTTTAACTTTAGTAGTTTAATAATAAAGTCTATTGTAATAGTTTACCATGCTCTTTCAGGTAGTAATATCGGTTATAATTCTTCGTATAGTGCGTGTCGCGCTAATTTTACTTTATTACACGTGTCGCATTTCTTAATAACTTCTTATACCATTTTTCTGCTTTCTAGAAAGTTATACGATCTTCTTAGCCTATTAATCGTTTTCCCTACACTCTAATATTCGTGTAATAGGTGCTCATATATTTCCTTAATAAGCTATTCTTAAAGTGTACTAGGAATATACTACCGTTTATTATATAAGAAGGTCTTACCTTTCTTAAATAAATGCGTTTTCGTTTCCTAATTATTTAAATAACTATTATTATTAATATATGATATGATCCAATGTATTTATGTTTCATCTAGCTTAACTTACTAGGTTATATTGATTTCTCGGGTGCCTAGTATAAGGTTCCTATTCTTAGTAGCGCGTAATAAGGGTGTATTACTTACTTGCTTATCTGATTTTAAGTCCTCTCTTCGGCTAAGCGCGTTTACTCTTCTATTTTCGGATCCTTTACGGTATATAATTTTAAAGTTATAATTGGTGAGGGTTTTATACCATTTAATCTATCGTTTATTTAAATCCTTTATGGTTAAGAACGATATGAGATTCTTGTAATTAGTATAGACCTTAATTTAATGCTTTACTCCTATAAGATAGTGTGTCTATTCTTTAAAGCACTTAATAATAGCTATAAGTTCTTTATTATAAATCCTATAATTAAGTTTAGGTTCGTAGAGTTTCTTTAAGAAGAATACAATTAGGTGTAATCTTCCTTAATTATCTTATTATCCAAGCTATTCGCCTAGTGTAAAGTCTAAGGCGTCTATTTTAAGCTTATAAGGTTTATTCTAATTAGGTGCTTTTAATATAAGTTCTAACGTAACTAAATCTTTTATCTTCTAGAATGCCGTGGCTTCTAGTTTATTCCATTAAAAGCCGACTTCTTTCTTTATTAGGTTTATAAGAGGTTGTGAAATGTCTTTATATTCGCTTAAGAACTTACGGTAGAAGTTCACGAATGCTATAAATCCTTTAACTTCTTTTAGATTCTTTAATGTAGGCTATTCCTTAATGGTTTTAATCTTATCTAAGCTCATTTATATTTCTTTATGTGTAAGTATATACCCTAGAAAGTGTATAGTATTCTAGTGGAACTAGTATTTTAAGGCTTTAACTAAGAGTTTATTGTCCTATAGAGTTTATAGTACCTTATATATATGTCGCTTATATTCCTTAAGGGTATCCAAGTAAATAAGAATATCGTTAAGGTATATAACCATAAACACTTTTAGTTATTTCCGTAAGATTATATTAATTATTCTTTAAAAGGTTACTGGTGCGTTAATAAGCCTAAAAGGTATCACTAGATATTCGTAGTGTTCTCTGCTAGTTTAAAATGCTATTATTTACTCGTAGCCTTCTTTTATTCGTATAAGGTTATAGGCTCCTTTTAAGTTAAGTGTAGTGAATTATTTAGCTTTCCTAACTTTATCTCTAATTTCCGTTATAAGCGGTAACGGGTATTAATTTTTAATTATAATCTTATTTAAGTGTTAATAATTAATGTATAATTATAGTTTCCCGTTCTTCTTTAATACCTATAGGATTAGGTATTCTACTAGGGACTTTAATAGTCTTATGTATCCCTTCTATAACATGTTCTCTAGATACTCCTTAAGCGCCTTATCTTACTTAAGGTTCTAAGAATAAATCTTATTAAACGTTAATTTAGTATTAGGCTAAAGTTTAATCTTATAGTTCTAGCGTGAATGCTCTGGTAGTTCTATTTCTAGCTCTCCGCTAAATAGCTTACTATACTTTAAGTATTCCTTGGGAATCTCCGTTATCTTAGCTTTAGGCTCTCTGGCGATCACGTATATTTCTAGAGGCCTATCGTAGTCCGAATAAGGTGCTCTTCGTAGGCTACTCTTAGCTTTATAACCGCATTCTAGTAAATCCCATTAAAGTTAACCGGTTCTTTAATTGACTTATGAATTACTCGCTTGCAACTAGGGTATCCCTAATATAATATCGTGTTTTAAGATTACTATAATATTTAATGTAACTTAGTGTTTTATGCCTTATATGTTAATAAGAAGCTACGCGATCTTTATGTTAACTACTTCGTAGCTATACTTTACTGTAGTTCCTTCTATAATTATAAGTTAATAGGGCTTATCTTTAGGTGTCTAAGGTAATTGTAATTTATTAACGAGATTTAGCGAGATAAAATTTCCTTATACTCTGCTATTAATTATTACCTAAATCTTTCTTCCTATTATAGTTATATTAACTATAAGGTGTATAGTACTACTAATATTTATAATACATAAAGACCTGTTAGATCTCTATTAAGGAATCGGTCTTAATTATAATAACGGCTATCGTTTCCTAAATTATTATTCCTCTTCTCTTATTATTATTTAGCGCGTATCTCTAAGCGCTATTATCGGCGATTATCTTCTAGTATCTTATTAGAGCTTTCTTAATGATCACTTAATCTACTATTTATGTTAATTGAACTTAGACTAAGTAAGTTACTCGTAGTTATATAGTTTTCTTCCTTGGATTATAAGGGCGTAATTCGAATAGTATATGCGTTATTCTTAGTATAGTATAACTCCCCGTTTAATATCTTTAAATTAGTTTATCGTAATTTTAGTTGTATTGTAAGGGTTATTCTCCTTCCCTTTTATTCTCGTGGAAACTATCCGCTACCTTACTTACTATTAAGATGCGTGTAGCAATTATTATTATAATAAAAGGTTCAATTAAGAAGTCTATGTTTAATTTTAGGTTTGTCTTTCTTAGTTGGATGATTCTCTTCTTCTTAGATTCGTTCTAGTAAAGGTTTACTTTTTAGTGAGGGTGTTTAATGTTCCTAAAAGTTATCGGGTACTAGTTAGGTTTTAAATTCCTAATCTTCATTTAAACTAATATTATTTATTAACGTGGGGCTTCCTTTATTGCTTGCTACACTAAGATTTCGCGTGGGTAAGTCTTCTTAGTTTACGGTATAAAGCTTCCTGCCTTTAAGAATTAGCTTCCATGGCTTTTTTAGGGCTTTACATTTATTCGTAAAGTGTCTAGTCTTACTATAATTATAATAAGTCTTCCCCTTTTCCTTATTCGCAGCGTTAAGTTCCATAGGTCCAGCGTGGTACCCGTATACTATTAATGTTTAGCGTGGCTTATTACTATTAGGTTTATTAAACCTAGCATATAATTCGAATTTCCTGTGACTTTTTTCGTAATATCGCTCGTATAAACGATTATCTGCCTTAATAACTATTTTAATAAAGTTATTAAATAACTTAAAACGGTCTTCTTAATAAATATTATTCTTTACTTCTTCTTTAAGTCCTTAATAAAAGACTTCTATTTTAGGTTTAGTATTCTAGTTAAGTTTTACTATAATGCGTTTAAACTCCCTAGTATAATAAGCTATAGATCCGGTCTACTTAAGTCAAGTAAGTTATCGTGTAGCTTCCTTATACTTATTAGAATTTCTAAATGTAGTGAGAAGTCGTTCTTTAAAGGTTTTATAATTAAAGAAGATATAGATAACTTTTACTTTAGCTTTAGCGCCGTGCTTAAGATATGCGCGAAGGGTTAGCTCCCACCATTCCATTACTTTTCTAGTTAAGAGATTACTAATACAAAGAATCTATAACTTAAGTGTCGTGTAAATTTTCTCATTAACTTAGAGGTAAGCTTAGGCTTATATAAGGAAGTTCCTTACATCACCCTTATAACTATTATATAATTTAGGCTTAGGAAATTTTAGCATGTTATTATTATTAATAAAGAATGCAGGTGTAAGATTTTAAACTACTGTAAGTTTCTCTTCTCGTGCCTTAAGTTTTTCGTAGAGATTATTCTATCGGTTAAGAAGCTATCAATTCTACTTCTTAAGCTTAGTGATCTTATTATAAAGGTACTTTATTATCTCCCTAGGGTTAGTAGTCTTTCCGCTTAAAGTAAACATCTTAGAAGTCGTTACTACTTAAAGTTTTAAGGTAACTTACTAAATAAAATTAATTAAAATGTAATGGTAACTTAGGTTCTAAGGCATAGTAGGTTTGTTTCTTAGAAAGTAAGTTAGGTTAAATGCTATAAAGTAGCTTTTAAGTAGTATTATAATAAGGCTATTAAGAGTATAACTCTTAATAGTAAAACTATTACTTAGATTAATTAATAGAGAACTAGACTATCTACTATAGTGGAATACCCCCTCCTTAAGTACTTATCTACCTCTTTATTATAGACTTATAATCACCCTAATCATTTATCTATCTATTAATCCCTAACTTATAGCGATCAATAAGTGATCCAACGATCACTTAGCTCATAGTGATTAATAGGTGATCCATCGATCACTTTATGATCACGTGACCTGGCACGTGACGTCTTGGTTCTCTCCTGTTATGGCTTTGCCTTCCCTGGTTCGGCCTAGTCCTTCCCGCGTTTGGTGACGTTCGTAACAAGTTAATACTCTATTCTTAAGGTAAAAATAAGTTCTTATTTTCTTATATTTATATATAATTTTATTAAAGAATAAGATTATAAATATATTTTTTATAAGTATATATATCTTTAAATTTACTTAAAGAGTAAACTTTATATTAATAATATTTTCTTATAAGCTATTATTTATTAAGGTATATATAAAAGATACTCTCTTATAATTAAGTTATACTTATAAGTATAATAACTTTTATATATATTTAAGAATCTCTTTAAGCTATAAAATTAAGTTTACTTAAAAGTTAATTTAATAATTAATTAATTTAAGTATACTTTAAAGCTTTTTTATAAGTAATATTTAAAGTTTTACGTTTACGCTTATTTAAAGTATATTATTTTCTTTATTTAAGGTTTTTATTATATTTTAATTATTTTTAATATAATTCTTTATAATTAATATTATATTAAATATTAAAATTACTTAATTTAATTTTAAAGTATTTTTATTTATAAATTTAATAGGTTTCTTTAAAAGAGTTATTAATTTTCTATTATATTATTATTATTATTTAAGTACCCTAGAGCTATTATAGCTATTCTAGTACTTTTACATGTAATTTAAGTGGGAAAACCCTTTATATAGAAAGAAAAACCCCCTTACTTCTATTTTAGGTTATTTTTACTCCGCTATAACCTATAATTATATAAAGCGTATTTTAAATTATATAGGTTAAAGGTATTTATTAGGCTAGCTATTTTAATAGTAGTTTATTAAAGCGTGTATAATAAAGGTTTAAGCTAAGTTTAAGTTAACTTTAATATACTAGTTAAGTAATTATCTTAGTATTTAAGTATTTAAGGCTATTACTTAGTTTCCTTTAAGTGTTATATTATACTATATTATTCTAGGCCTAACGTAATGCTATATCTTAAATATTTCTAGTATAATTAGTATATTATAATAAACTTTACTTTATTCTTACTTTTAGAGCTATTTAGCTAGGCTTAGCTAGCTATTACCAGCTATTTAAGGCCTATTATAGCCTTTATAAGAGCTTTAAATTAAGCTGTTAATTTTCCTTTCTTTCTTTCTTCTTTAAACCCTTAATTTTCGTATGTATAGCCTCTTTTCACAGCCTTTAATATGTCGTTATAAAGGAGGCTATCGTATCTAGTAGCGGTACTAGCCCGTCTCTAGTGCGTCTTCCCCGTCGTTTTCCTATATTATTATCTATAGCCTTATTAAAGTTAATGCTTACTTAAGGATTATAGTTTAAGCGTAAGTAGTCTAATAAAGATACTAAGTAATAAGTAAGGTATTATTCTCTTATTTTTAAGCTTAAATCTATTATTTAAGGGGGAGAATACTTTAAAGAAGAATAATATAGCCTAGTATTATTAATTAGGTTCTTTTATTATTATACTATTAGGTTAAGTTTAGCTTTAAGCTATAATTTATTATTATAATAGATTAAATTTCTTTTATTTAATCGTTTTTTATATACTAAACCCTAGTATTACCTTAACTTAAGTTTAGCTTTAACCTACTCTTAGTATTATTACTAGCTTATATAGCTTATCTTTTTATAAGTAATATAATAAGATAATAGTAGAAAAGCTTACCTATATTTAATAGCTATTAAGTTAAGGTTTATATTAGGCTAGTATTTCTTAAAGCCTAGTAGAATTCCCTATAATTTTTAAACTAATCTTATAGTTAGCTATTATTATATAATAGGTATTTAATAATAACGTAATTTACGTTCTTTACGTTTATTTTATATTAGTATAAGAGAAACTTTACCCTAAAAACGCGTTACTTATAAAGGAATTTATTAAGACTTATATAGCTAGTATATAATTATATTAGGGTTATTATTTTATATTTTAATAGGTTTAAGTGTATTCTCTTACTTTATTTAATAGGTTTAAGTTAAGGTATATTCTATTACCTTAACGTTTCTTTATAAATAATAATTTTTAGCCTTATAATACTAATAGTAGAATTTATATTATTAGTTTACCTATAATATCTCTTATATCATACTACTTTAGCTTTAGGTTTATAGCTATTATATAATTTCTTTATTAGGTTTTCTTTATAAGCTATACTTTTATTTAAGTACTCTTACTATAAATACGTATATTATATAAATTTAGCTTAATATTCTTAAGTCTTTAAGCTATTATTTAAAGCGCCTTTTTATATAATTTAAATAAAGGTTTAATGGTAGAATAATTACTTTTACCTTAAGCTAAGAGATTAAAGTAACTTTAAACGCTTTAATAATAGCTTAAAGGTATTTTAATTATTTACTAGTAAGTTATTATATAATACCTCTTAGCTTATTATATATCTTTATTAGTTTATAGTATACGCTTACTTTATAGGTAATAATAGATTAGATTACCTAGTTATATAGGTATTTAGCTTCTTTATAAGAGTATTTTTAGGTAAACGTTATAAGAGAGGTAAGGGTAAGCTATTATTAGGTTAACTTATTCTTAATCTTTATTTAATATTTATTTTAAGTAAGCTTTTAATTAAGCTATACGCTTAAAAAGTATACTTTTATAATTATTAGTAATATTTTCGTGTTATTAAGATAAACGCATGTTATTATTAGCGCTTATATACGGTTAAAGTATATAAGCTTACTTTTTATTAGGTTAAAGTAAACTTTAGCATTTATTATTTAATTTACGCACGTATTTTAAGCGGTTTTAAGGTATTATTACGTTTAATTTAATATTTTATTAAAGGCTAGAATATTTATATTATTAGTAAAACCTATAATAAGAATATCTAATACTTTTTAAAGTCGCTTATAAAGTAAAGTAATATAAAGTAAAAATAGTATTAATAAGAGTAATAAGCCTTATAAAATACCTATTAGTATTTAATAAACTTAAAATATTTATTTATTAAAGTATAAGTAGCTTATTCTTAACTTAATTATAGCTTAAATAAACGCGATTATTTAATAAAGAAGCTTTACCTTTAAAAGTATTTAAATAAGTTTAAGATAATTAATTATATTAAAGGTACTACTAATATTTAATTAAAGAAGTAAGGTAATATTACGTTAACTTTAAGCTATTTTAATTGCTTTTATTATAATTTTAAGCGCGGTTTTAGTAGATTTATCCCTTTTATTTCTTATTTATAGGTTTAAAAGTATTACCTTTACCTTAATAACTCGCGTAATTTATCTTATAATTATAGCCTTTATAACTTTACCTATTACGTTTAAAAGTAATATTAACCTTTAATTACTTACTTACTTATAATTCTTTAGCTTTTTTATTAGCTTTTATAATATAATTACTTTAATAATATAAAACTAAGCTAAAAAGTAAGTGTATTTAAGCGAGCTATTAAGAAGATAAGTAATTACTTTAATAAAAGGTCTCTTATAAGCCTTTAAAAGGCTTACTAGTATCTTATTATCTTTAAAGGCCTTTTAGCTTACTATAAATATTAAGGTTATTTTTATTTTAATAGAGTTAATATAGTTTTCTTTTAAAATATAAATAGTATTAAGCTAAGAGAAGGTTAAGTTTAAGATAGCGTTAAGGTTAGCTATAAACTTAAAGAAGAATTTCTTAGTAAGAATATTAACCTTTTTAATATACTTTATAGCTAATTACCTTATAGAATTATTTAGGTTACCTTAATATAATAGTAGAAGGTTAGCTTACTTTAAGAGGGTATAACTTTAAAGTTTCACTTATCTTTTTAGTTTTTAAAGGCCTTTTTTAGCTAATAATACTTTTCTTAAAGCTTTTTATTATATGCTTCTTCTTTCTTTAACTATAATTTAAGTTTAAGTCTTCTTTACCTTATAGTAAAGTTACTAGTTTAACTTTATATGTCTTTTAATGTAAGCTCTCTTTACTTTATATATAGCTACTATTACCTTAGCTATATAGCTAATTTACTAGAATTCCCCTTTAAGTTTACCCTTTCTCTTCTTTAAAGCTATTAATTAAGTGATTTCTTATAATTACTTAATAAGCTAATTTATATATTTATTAATCTCTTAATAGTTTTAAATTAATACTAGAGCTATCTTTAAGTTAAAGTAATATTATACCTTTATAATTATTAGATTATCTTTTATTTTCTTTTATATATATCTTAATAATAAGGTATTTAATATAAACTTCTTCTCTTTAAGGTTAATATTAATTAATTATAAGATACAATTAAATTTAATTATATTAAGCGCGCTTAAGTATATTACTTTAAGGCTTCTTATAACTTACGTTAAGTTTATAGTATTATTCTTATAACTATAATATTATTAGGTAGATTCTTTATATAGTATTATAAGTATAAGTTACTATTACTCTATTACTTATAAGAGTCTCTTTACTCTATTAAATATTCTATTATAAGTGTCCTATAATAGGTGTTTTTAATTAAAATTACTAATAAAAACGCTTTAATTTAAAGGCTCTATTATCTTTAATTCTACTAATAGTATTTATTAATTAAAGTCTAGTAGCTTTAAATAAAGTGAAAAAATATTAATACCTTTAAGTGTTATATAGCTTTAATTCTTTTCTTCTTAAGCCTTTTACGTGTTAAGATCGTATCTTTTATTAATATATATAGTATTTCTTTCTTTATAGTATATTAGGTAATATTTATTAAGCCTTAAGCTAAGAGGCTAGCTACGCCTTATTATTTTTTATTTTTATATTATTATTAGATTAATATTAAAGCTATATTATAATGCTATATATATAAGTGTATTCTTCTTATTAATATTCTAATAAAGGATCTTTATTATTATTAGGTAAAGGGTTAAATAACTATAATTAGCACTTTTATTAAAAGGGTATTAATTAAAGAGTAACTAATATACTATAATATTTCGTTTAATTAAAAGTTAATAGTATTATAATAATTATAGCTTTTTAGTAAATACTCTCTTTTCTTTATAAAAGATTAGTCTTTTACTAAGAATAAGTTACTCTTAACTCTTAGTTTTAAGTGGTATTTATTATTATAGTATAACTTAATAAACCTTATTAGGCGTTTTATATATACTTCTTTAGCTTTATTCTAATATTTCTTTAATATAAGGTAAAGGTAAGACTAGGTTAAATGTATTTTAAAGTAAAGAACGCACTTTTCTTTAGTATTTAATATAATAATAGAGTAGCTTTTTTCTTTATCTTTATATTAAATAATAGTATATTAACCGTATCTTAATATCGCCTTATAGTATTTAATAATATAGCTTATCTTATAATAGTAATAATATTAGCGTAGGTTAAGGGTTCTATTATAGGGTTTAATATTAAATATCTTAGCCTTATATATAAGTCTAGTTTAATATAGCTTATTCGCTTACTTTATCCCTTTAACTCCTAGAATTAAAACCGTTTATATCGTAGCGTTACTTTAGGGGCAGCGCGCTATAGCGCGTATAATCTTCGCGTTATTTTCCCTTTTTTATTATATTACTTAATATTATTAATACTATTAATATAATTATTAATTTTGTTTTTATTAGAGTTATAAAGCTTACAAGTAATTAATATAAGTCTTTTAATAAAACGTTAATTTTCTTAAAGAGTATTTCTTTATATAATTATATTATAATTCTTTTAATTAAATAATTTCCCTTTAATTATATTATTTACATTTATTTATTAATTTTATCTTTAATAAGTTTAATTATTTTTAGCTTAGCTTTATTATTTTAAGCTATAACTTTACTCTTTTTATTTTTATTTTTAATATTATTTTAATTATCTTTAAGCTTTACTTACTTATATATATTTATATTTACTTAAAAGTTAACTTTAAATTTAAAATTATAAGTTTAAGTGCTTTTTATTATATATATTTTAAATATTATAATTATTATAATAAATAAGAGTTTAATTAAAGGTAAATTATAAGAATTACTTTTTTTTAACGCTTACTTAAATATATTAATTTACTTTAACTTCTTTTATAATATTTTAATCTCTTTTTATAATATATTTTATTTCTTTAATAAGATATTTTCCAAGTATTTTACTTAATTTAAGTATATATAAACGTATATATTTAAAAATAATTTAACTTAAAGTATAATAAGCCTTTTTATATAACTTTTAATAATAAGAAATTAAAATAAAAGTTATAATAATATAATATATTTTTATACTTTAATATTAATTATAAGAATATATATATTTACGTTATATTAAGTAAAGTTAAGTATTTAATTATACTTTAAGTAAAAGTATTTCTTAAAGAAATATCTTATATTATTATTATAATAATATTAAATCTTTTAGTATTCTTTTATATAAATATAATTAATTTTAAAGTAATTATTAATATTATTATTATTTAATTCTTTATTTTTAAATTAAATATAATTAAATTAAATTAATTTTTAATTATTTTAATTAAACTTATTACTTTTTTAAGGTAAGTTCTTTTAATATTACTTAAGTTATTCTTTTAAGTTAATCTATCTTTTAACTTACTTAATTAACGTAATTTTTATCTTTTTAAGTTACTTTATAATTTTATTTATTTAATTAAAAGAAAAATTAATAATAAAGTTAAGTTCTTTATTTTCTCTTTAATTTTTATTTACTTTTTTAATTATAAATTTATTTTAATATAAGCTTTACTTTTTATAATTATTTAAGTTACTTTTAAGAATATCTTTTATTAGTTTATAAATAATTTTTAAGATATACTTTTAATTTTAAAGTAAGTACTTTAATTTTAATATAATTAAGTTATAATTTATAAGCTTAAGTTTAACTTATATATACTTATTTAACTTACTTTAAAGTATAATATACTTCTTTAAGATAATTTTACTTTATAAATACTCTTTTTTATTTATAAAGCTTATAATTAAATAATTAAGTAAAGCTTTATATAAGATATTTAATTAAAAGATAAATTTTATTTATATAAGAGATTTAACTTTACGTTATAAGCTTTAATAAAAGTATAATTAATAAAGAGTTTTAAAAATCTCTTTTAAATATTAAGTATTAAGACTTTTTAGCTTATTTATTATAATCTTTATTTAATTTTAATTAATTATATTATATTATAAAAGAAGTTTTTTCTTAGCTTTATTTTAATTATTAATAATTATAAGAGTTTTAATATATATTCTTTTAAAAGAAGTAATATTATATTTTAATATTTTTATTTACTTTTTCTTTAAAATAATTAAGGTAATTATTTTCTTTTTAAATTTCTTTAAAAAGTTAAAGATATTCTTTTTATTAAAAGATTTAACTTTAAAGGCTTTTTAAAATATAATTAGAATTTCTTATTTATTTAAAGCTTTTTAAAGAATTTTAATAAATCTCTTAAAGTTAAAGCTTATATTAATAAAAAAGATAAGGCTTTATTAGCTTATAACTTTAAATAAGTTTTTATTATAAGTTATAATAAAATTAATTAATCTTAAAACGTTTAACTTTTTAATTATAAGCTCTTTTTTTCTTTAAGTTAAATTCTTAAAGAGAGTATTATTAATAAGAATATAAGTTCTTCTTAATAACTTCTTATTAATTAATAATAAATAAATTAATAAAATCTTTTCTTTTAAATTCTTTTTAATTATTTAATTAATTATATTTAAGAAATATTTATATTAATTTACTTAACTTAAGAATAACCTTTTATATCTCTTTTAAAAATAGTTTTATTATAAAGATAATTTTATAAGTTAAAATAGTAAATATTATAGTATTATTTCTTATAATTAATTATAAGATTATAATTACTAGAAATACTATAAGAAATATTATATTCTTTTTATTAATTAATTAATTCTTTCTCTTTTTAGTTCTTTTTTAATTAATTTAAGTTATTTTAATAGAAGTCTTTTTTTTAATTATAAGTCTATTAATATTTAAAGGGTAAATACGTTTTTATTTTAATAAAAAATCTTTAAAATAAGTTTTTTTTTAACCTAATTATAATAATCTTTATCTTATTATAATTTCTTTTTATATAATTAAATAATTTAAATTATTTTTATAATTTACTTATTATTTTTTCTTAGTTTTAGTTTATTTTATTATAATTATAATTCTTTTATATTCTTTTAAACGTAAATATTATTAGGCTTTTATATTTATTTAAATTTATTCTTATAATAGCTAAAAAGTACCTTTTATAAGAGATTAAATAATTCTTTTTTAATAAAAATATTACTTAAGTAAAACTATTATTTTTATTAGCTTAAATGTAATATATATATACACTTATAACTTTATACGTAATATTATAATTTAGTTACTTTTTAATTCTTATAACTTACTTTTTAAGAATAATAAGGTTCTTAAATAAGTAATAAATTAATTTAAATAAAGTAATTAAATGCTTTTAAAATATTAATAATTTTAATTATATATATTATAGGTTATAGCTTATTATAAGTGTAAATAAATAATTAAATAACTTAAATAATTTAATTATATAATATAAGCTTATATAAGATTAATTAAAAGACTTAATAAAATATTAATAAAAGACCTTATAAAATTAATTATAAAGGTAAAACTTATTAAATTAAAGACTTAAGCGTATACTTATTCTCTTATATTAATAATACGATTATAATTAAATACACTATTTAACTTTCTTTAACTTATAAGTATAAATACTACTATATACTAGCTATACTAGCTATTTAATTAATTTAATTTTCAATGAATTATTAATTAAATATAATATAAACCCTAAAAACATTATAAGGTTCGTAGCTTATATATAAAATAATATTAATTTAGTAACTTTTTAATTATAGCTTTACTAGAGATAACGGTTCTAATAATAATATCTTTTTATCTTCTTTTTTAAACTTATATTTTAAAAGGTATAAAAAGCCTATAAATATTCATTATATAGCTTATATTTTAAATATAATAGCTAAAGATATAGTATTTATATTTATTAACGAAATAATAAATACTAAAAATATTAAAGATTATATAAATAGCGAATTTTTACATTATTTTACTAAAGAATTCAATGATTTATCTGCTAAAAAAAAATAAAATTTAGTAATTTAAATTTAGGTATTTATTATATTACTCATTTTATATAATTTAAGCTAATTATAAAATAAGAATTATTAAAAAAGTTAAAAGAATAGCTATTCTTATTAAAAATAATTAATAACTTTATTTATAATAATTAAAAGCTTTAAAAGAAGCTAAAGATAAAGGATTTATTACTAGAAATAGTAATCTTATAAAAATACTATTAGGTAAGTTTAGAGTATTAATAAGAAAACTACATTTTCAATTTTCAAAAAAGCTTAAATAATTAATAATAAATCTAATAAAATACTTTAATTATAAGAATAAGTACATAAATTAGCTAATATTATAACCAATTAGCTCACATAGAAAAGTGGGTTCTTCTAGCTTATTATAAGCTTAAAAACTAGATTATATAATTTTCTAAAAACACACTATACTACACTACACTATAAAAACTACATTTTATAGTTTTTACAGTTCTAGGCTTATAAGAGCTTATAAGAACCAACTTTTTTATGTTAGCTTATAGTAGAAGATTTATACTATTTATCGGTAAAACTTATAATCTTATAAGTATTTTATTAGATTTAATATAAACTTTTATATTTAAAACTACAAAAACTGCAAAACTATAAAACTACACTATAGAGTCTATAGTTAATGCTCTGGGTAAGTTATTAATTCTATATTATAAATATTATTTAAAGCTTTAAAAGCTTATAAATATTATTATTAATATTAATAAGTTATAATAAGTATTAATAATTAACTTTACTTATATTAGTAAACGTAATAAGATAGAATTCAACCTATAAAATGCTTTATACAGCTATTTTATTAGTAGAACCTATTAAAATAATATAGAAAAAAACGAATTTAATAGCTTTTAAAGATACTAGCTTAATTACGTAAGAATAGGCTAATTTAAATACTTTAATAAGTATTTTAAAGATTTTTAATTAGCTTATAATATAATTATAAAGCTAATCTTATAATATTATAAGTTTAATATATTTTTTCTTAATAAGAATTTATACTTTACTTTAAAATATATTAAAAGATTAAAAAAGTTAGCTTAAAAATATAAGTTTTATAATATTTATAATATTTATAATTTTATTTTAAATTACTAACTATTTTATAGTTAAATACTTATAATCTATTAGCTAAGATCTTTATTTTAGCTTTAAAAAAAGGCTTACATAAATTAAATTACTATTTTCCTAAGAATATTAATAGTAATTATAATTTTTAAAAGCCTTATTTATTTACTATTATATTAGCAGAGTATTAAAAGTAGTGTAGTTTTATAGTTTTTAGTGGAATTTAGTGTAATATAATATAGTATAGTTTTACTATATTACATTATATTTTAAAAATTAGCGTAATATATAATATTAATTAATTTATAACCTATTATTAGCTAATATAATTAATAAGCTAAAATAAAGCTAAATTTACTTATTAATATTAGTATTAATAAGTAGAGATTAATTAGCTTAAATAAGCTAAAAATAAAGATTAAAAAACTAATAAAAATAAAATAAAAGGGAATTATAAGGGAATTATATTAAGTAAATTAGTATTATTTTTATATTATTATTATAAGTAAAATATATTAAATATAATAAAATTAAAAATTTCTATTATTTATATATAAATATCTTATAAAATAATAATATTTATAGTATTACCTTATAACTTAAGTATAAAATATTAAATATTAAATATTTAAGTTATAAAAAATATATTTTATTAGCCTAAACGCAACACATATACACACTTATAACTCTATACGTGGTATCGCGATCTAGTTACTTTTTAATTCCTATAACTTACTTTTTAAGGTTAATAAGGTTCTTAAATAAGTAGTAAATTAATTTATATAAAGTAATTAAATGCTTTTAAAATATTAGTAATTTTAATTACATATATTATAAGCTATAGCTTATTATAAGTGTAAATAAGTAATTAAATAACTTAAACGATTTAATTACGTAATATAAGCTTATATAAGGCTAATTAAAAGACTTAATAAAATATTAGTAAAAGACCTTATAAAACTAATTATAAAGGTAAAACTTATTAAATTAAAGACTTATATATATACCTATTCTCTTATATTAATAATATAGCTATAATTAAATATACTATTTAACTTTCTTTAACTTATAAGTATAAATATTATTATATAAATTCTTCTTAAATAAGTTAAGCTTACTACTTTTATAAGTTAATAATAAGTAATAATAATTAAGTAAATTTATTATATAATCCCTTAATTTATAAACTAATTATTTAATTATAATTTTAACTCTCTTATCTTTTTACTTAACTTTAAAGTCTTTAATATTATTAGCTTAATTTTCTCTTCTTTTTTCTTTATAATATTAAAACGTTTTAGTCTCTTAAAGGCTCTTATAAAATAACGTTTTATAAATTTAATAGTTACCTTTTAAAATAATCAATAGCGTTTAATAATATTATATTAGAACTCTTTTTATATTAATTCTTTTAAAATTAAGTTTATAAAGTATATACTTATAAATAACCTATTATATATTAATTATTCTTATATATACTCTTATAAAAGATTCGTTATATTACACGTAATCTTTTAAGTTAAAGGAAGGTAATAATATCTTATTTAATTTATAAGAGCCTTACTTTAATTAAAGGTTATTATATTTAAAATTACCTCTTAAATATTTTCTTTATAATTAAAGTATTTATTTTTTATAGCTAATAATATAATATTAGTTTTTACTTCTTTCTTAGCCTTTTTAGTTTCTTTAAGGTCTTTTAAGTAATTAAAGAGTTATTTAATAATTAAAAGCTAATTTAATATTATTATTTTCTCTTCTTTAATTAAACTCTTATAAAATAATAATAAAGAGAGAGATAAATTAATATTAAATAATAAGAGTTAATTTATTAGTTTTCTTAATATTAATCTTATAAACTTTAAAGTTATAAGACTTTAAATATTATTCTCTTTATTATTACCCTTTTAATTAAAGTTATTAAAACTTTATTATTAAAGTATCTTTTTTAAGTTTAATATAATAATATTCTTCTTAATTTTTTTTAAGACTTTTATAAGATTAATAACTTTCTTATTTATTTAATCTCTTATAACCTTAAAGTATTTAATAATTATATTAATTTTACGCTTAATAATTAATTATTATAAGTTATTATAAGTAATTAAGTATTCTCTTAGAATTTTAAGTTATATTCTTTTTATATAATATTATATTTTAAATATAATTATATTCTTATTAATTATAGTTTATTTAATTAATCTTAAATAATTATATCTTTATTAGCTAATATAAGTGTTTTTTAAAATAAAGCTTTTAATTAGCGTAATAGTATTCTTCTTTACTATAAGTATATATAATTTACCTTTACTTTTATAAAGACTTTAACCTAAGAATTTAAGGTTATTATCTTTCTCTCTTATTACTTTAAGGTATACTTTAAGCTTATTTATAGCTATATCTTATAAAATTTATAAGACTTTATTTACTCTTTTATTATTTATAGCGTAACTTTTCTTTAATAAATATAATTAATCTCTTAAATATAATTTATGATTACTTTTAATTAAAGTTTTCTCTTTAAGTATTATTATTTCTTAAGTATAAATATTCTTTAATTTAACTTATTTTTTTATTATTTTATTTAAGTAATAGCTTATAAGTTCTTTAAAGTAATTAATTAAGAATATTAAATACGCGTAATTATATTTTTAGTTTTTAATTAATAATATATATAATACTAGAATATAATTAAACTTATAAGGGTAATTTAATAATTAAAGCACTTATTATTATCTTTTAATAAACTACTTAAAACGTTAATTTTTACCTCTTATAAAAGAGTTAAATATATATAATATTCTACGCTTATAATTAACTGTAAAGTATACTTAATACTCTAAAAAGTATATAAACTTTATAAAGAATTATATTTTCTTTTAATATATATAAATATCTTATAAATTATATTAAATATTATATATAATATTTATTAAAGTGCTATTAAGTCTCTTAACCTTATTATTAATTAATTTATATAGTTTTTACTTAATAAGTTACTTAACTTATATAATAAATAAATGTAATATAACGTTAAAAATCTTCTTAATTTCTCTTCTTATAATATAACCTATTATTATTAATTTAAATTAATTTGATTAATAATTTAGCTCTTTTTTAATATAGCTTTTAATTATAAGTTTATAAATTTTTATTAAGTAATTATTTTATAATTCTTTAAATATTATTATAAATATAAGTAATAGTTTTTTATAATACTTATTAAAGATTTTTAAGTTCTTATAAACTTTACGCTTATAATTCTATTACTTTTAAGGTTAATATAATAATAATTAAAAGAGGTAAAGGTTAATAAGGTTTTACTTAATAAGCGGTTTTTCTCTTTTTATATAAAACTAATTGATATATATAAAGTATATTCTTTTATATATAATAATAATTATATTTTTAATCTTTAAAAATAAGTATATTTAATTCTTTTTTAATTTAATAATATTAACTTATACTTATATTTAAGTAATTATAATTAAATACTTTATAAGTTTAGTTTCTTTAAAGATATCTTTTTTAATTAAAAACAATTAAAAAGCTTAAATACTTAATTTAATTAATACTTAAATATCTTCTTATAAGGTTTCTTATATCTTATAAGTAAAACTTAAAGGGTAAGTAAGCTAAAAGATTTAATCTTTAATAGCTTAAACCTAGTATTATATAAAATCATAAGTAAGAAAGCTTTATAATACTTTTAATAATAATAATATTAAGGGTTATAAAACTTTAGGAAGAAGAGATATAAAGATTATATTATATTAAAGAGAAGAAAAGATATTAATATATATAAAAGATAAGAAAATTAAATGCTTAAGAAATATAAAGAGTACTTTTTTATATTTATAATATATAATACTATAATCTTAAGTACTTTATTTAAACTTTAAAGTAAGTTATTATATAGTTTTTTACTTAATATTACTTTATTATTAGTTTTTCTCTTTTATAACTCTTTTCTTTTAATATCTCTCTTTTTTATCCCTTAATTATTTAATTATAAGTAATTAAGTTTATTATATTTATAAGAATCTTTTAAACGTTATTTTAATTATTTAAAAGATAATTCTTAAACATAAAATTTATATTTTTATTATTATTAAAATTTAATAAGATTATAATAATAAGCTTTAAGTTAATTCTCTTATTATTTATTAGGTACTTTACTTTTCTTTATTTGGTTAAGGTTTCTTTTAGGTATATATTAACTTTCTTTAACTTAAATACACCTTTTACTTTTAGGTTTATAATAAGTATAACCTTAAATAAGGGAATACTTTTATATATATTAAGATAATTATTTATATAAAGCCTTTAAAGAGCGCTCCCTTAAATAAAGCTAATTATTAAGGTAAAATAAGACTCTTTAATTATTTTCGCTAGTTTATTCTTAGTAAGCTTAAAGATAATAATCTCTTATACTAGAAAATACTCTACTATTAGCCTTATAATATAGTTTTTATTTCTATTAAAATAGCTTATTTTAACGGTTAATTTCTCTTAATTATAATTTATTATCTTAAGCGCGTTTATACTTTACTTATTTTACTATATAAAAGATTAAATTATATTTTATACTTTAATTTCTTTAACCTTTTTAAGAAAACTATTATTATATTTAAAGAATATATTATAACTTCTTTTTATAATTATATATTCTTTAAAATATATTTAAATAAGTCTTATAATAATTACTTTTAAAACAACTCTTATATTACTTTCTATAAATAGCGTTTATACCTAGCTTATAAGCCTTATAATTTTAATTATAATTTCTTATTTAAGCCTTTTCTTAGAAAAAATTACTTATCTTTAACTATTAAAATACGTAGTAATTTAAATTTCTCTTCTTATATTACTTTAAAGAACGCTTTACGTATTATAGTTAATTACTCTTATTCTTATAATAATAAGAGACTTATTAAGACTATTATTAGAGCATTAAAAGTAGTATAGTTTTATAGTTTTATAGTTTTTATAGTTTCGAATATGAAAAATTATATTAAATCTAATAAAATACTTATAAGATTATAAGTTTTACGGATAAATAGTATAAATCTTATACTATAAGCTAACATAAAAAAGTGGGTCCTTATAAGCTCTTATAATCCTAGAACTATAAAAACTACATTTTATAGTTTTTATAGTATAGTGTAGTGTAGTGTGTTTTTAGAAAATTACATAATCTAGTTCTTAAGCTTATAATAAGCTAGAAGGACCCACTTTTCTATGTGAGCTAATTGGCTATAGTATTAGCTAATTTATGTATTTATTATTATAATTTAAGTATTTTATTAGATTTATTATTAATTATTTAAGCTTTTTTGAAAATTAAAAATGTAGTTTTCTTATTAATACTTTAACTATTACTCGTAAAGTAATTAAGAAACTTAACGAGAAGATAAAGGAGAACGTTAAATTTAAGGTATAAGCGAAATAAAGCTATATTTTACTAGTACTTTAGCTTTACTTCGTATAATTAATTAATTTATATCTTATTTTATTAACTTTTGTCTCTCTTTTAAGTACTTATATTATCTTTTTTTAATATTAATACCTTTCACTTCTTTTAACTTACTTAATTTACTATTTAATATCTCTTATTAGTTATAATTTATAGAAGATTTAAATAATATTAAGCTTCTTAATAAAAAGTTTTATCTTAAAGTAATAAAGCTTATTCGCTTCTCTCTTTATAATTAATATAATAAATTAATTTAATAATTACCTTTTTAACTTATAATTATTCTTATAATATACTAGATTATTTAATCTCTTTATACCCTTAATTATCTTAGCTTTAAGTACTTATAATTAAGGTTAATTATTAAATAATTAAATTTATTAATAATTAATATTATTAATTATAAATAATAATAAAATAGCTTTTATTTTTAAGCTAAAAGCTAATACTCTTAAATCTTATTTAATTATAAAGAATTAAAATTACTTATATTTAGGTTATACTTATATAAGTTTTATATAATAATTATAGAATTTTTAAAGTAAAATTACACTTTTCTTATTAAACTTTTATAATTTTTAATATTAATTTATATAAGTTAAAATAAAGGTAAGTTCTTAGGTTTTTAAGTTATTTTAATAATTCTTTTATTAACTTACTTATATTTAATATAAGTATTATCTCTTATCTTTTATTTTAAGCGTTTATTTCTTCTTTTATTAACGTTTTCTTACTTTTTAAGAGTACTTAAGTATTATTAATATATTTATTAATCTTTCTTTTTTTAGCTTTTATCTTTTACTTTAATTATAGCTTTCTCTTTAAGATAAAATAATTAAAAATAATAGTTTTATCTTTAAAATAAGTATTCTTAGCTTTAATTAATTAATATATTTATTAAGATAAACTTATCTCTTTTTTTAACTATAATAAAGAGTAATTTAATTTTAAGGTATTATTATAAGTATTATTTAAGTGAAAGTATAACCTTTATCTTTTTATCTTTAAGCTTTTTTACTTAATTTTTAATTAAGTTAATCTTATCTTTAATCTTAATTATTTAATTACTTATATTATAAGTAAATTAACTTAAGTAAAGTCTTTTAATCTTCTTATTACTCTTTATAATATTTAAGTTTATCTCTTTTTATTCTTTTAATAGTTAATTATTTACTATAAAGAACTATTAATCGTTTTTATTAAGCGTAAACTTCTTTAAATAATTACTTAAGATTATTTTACTTAATATAACCTTATTTAATATTTTAATTTAATAAGCTCTTAAAATAATAATATAATTAATAATTTTAAATAAGCTATTTTATCTTATAATAAGCTTTTTAATTATAAATATATTAATACTTCTTTAAACGTTATAAATAAGTATAAGATTATTTAAATTTAATTAATCTTTATTTCTTTTAATTAATCTAGCTTATAAGTAATTAATTTATTTAACTAGTTTTCTTTTAAACTTATATACTTTTTCTTTAGCTTTTATAACGTCTTTTACTTTCTATTATAATAAGTATATCTTTACTTTAAAGAGATCTTATTTTAATTTTATTTTATTTTATTTAATTACCTTTAAGTAAAAAACTTAACTCTTAAAGGTAATATAAGCTTTTATTTATAAATAAGATAAAACGTGGATTTCTTATAAAAGAATTAAATAGCTATTTTATCTATTAATAATACTCTTATTAAATACTAGTATTATTTCTTAGCTAATTCTTTTATTTTAAATATAATTAAAGCTAAAGATTAATACCTAGCTTTTATAATTATATTAGCTTTTAAGTTATATTTAAATATTTAAATTTTATAAGCTTTAATATTCTTAAAGCTTCCCTTAAATTATCTTATATTTTTAAGCTATTATCGTAAATAATATACCTATAAACTTTAAATTTAATAAGTATTTTATTTAAAAACTTTCTTACTATTAATACGTTTACTTTATAAATTAATTTTACTTTAACTTAATTAATAAAATTATACTTAACTTTAAGTAAATAGCTAAAACTATAATTAAATAATAAATATTAAGTGTTAATATATATTTTACTTATAAGGTTTTTAAAGGCTATTAGTACTAATATCTCTTATAATTATCATAGTATAAATTACTAGTAAGTCTTATAATATATTATTATTTCTTTAATTATATTTTATATTATTCGCTATTAATATTATTACTTAATTACTTAATAGACTATTTTAACGCTCTTATAGCTTATAGTTTTATAAATCTTTTTAATTATTAATTATTAATAATTTACTTTATTAATTATTAATATTAATCTCTTTATTATTCTAATTAATCTCTTTTAAAGCTAGCTATTTTTTATAAAGAATTACTTAACTCTTATTTTTAGCTTTTTATATTTATTATTCTTAAGATTAATTAGTCTTTTTAAGATTAAAAAAAATTTTATAATTTAAAGGTACTTTAATAAGTAATCTTTATACTTCTTTAACTTAAACGCTAATATATTTAAATAAAAGTTAATAAAATTCTTTATATTTTCTTTAATTTTTTAATTTATTTAATTTAATAAGCTAGGCTCTTTTCTTAAGAGTTTATTTATTATTCTATTAATTACTTTAAGAATATATTTAATTATAAAGTTAAATAATAAGATATAATTAATTTATTTAATAATTAATAAACTTAATACGTTATTAATTACTTTATTAATTTAATAAACTAAAACTTATAAGTTAATCTTTAAAATAAAGTAAATATTATATAAATAAATTTTAAGTTTTCTTAAAGTATAAATAATAGCTTTATACTTTTATTTTATAGTATTATACTTTTTTTTAGGTTTTATTTACATTTTACTTTTATATCTTATTAAATAATATTTCCCTTTAATAATTTATAATAAAGCGTATTTTTATTTTATATTATTAATATTAATTATTAATATAATCTCTTTATAATTCTTTAAGAGATTAAGTATTATAAGAATAAAAGCTTTTATTATTATATCTTTTAAGGTTTTTATTATTATTTATTAAGCTTTACTTTATTTTTATTTTATATTCTTTCTTAATAGTTTAATAATTAAGCTTATTATTTAAGTATATTCTTTAATTTATATCTTATAATAATTTATTAACCTTTAAAAGAATCTTATATTCTTTTAATTTTTATATATCTTTTATTTTAAAATCTTAAGTATTCTTACTTTAATAAGCTTTTATTTATATATTTTATAAATAAATTTTATTATAATAGCTATTTAATAATAAAACTTTAATTTTAATGTTAATATAATATAATCTATTAGCTTAAAGTTTATAAGTACTTTATTAATATTAATTAAATATTTTAATATAAATTTTCTTACTCTTAATAGTATCTCTTTATTATTATAAGTAATTATAAATTCTCTTATTATTATATTATTTATAAAAGAGGCGTATATATCTAGTATAAGATTATATAAGATTCTTCTTATAATTCTTAAGAATTAAGCTATTAAGTTTATAGCTTCTTATAGTAATATATATAATAATAATAAACCTATTAACGTAAAGATTATAATTATATTCTTACTTACTTTTATAAGAGTTACTTAATTATAGCTTAAAAGTAAGTTTATAATAGAGAGAATCTTATATATATTAAATCTTTTATTAAATTTATTTACTTTTAATAAGATATAAATATCTTATATTATAACCTTATTATAGTTAATTATTAAGAGAATAAGGTATACTTTTTTATTCTTCTTTCTTATTAAAAAGTAAGGGTTTTAATATAACTTATAGCTTTCTTTTAAATACCTATACTTTATCTTTTTCTATAATAGTTTAATTAATTTAACTTAAAGTTCTAATAATATAAAAATTAATTTTACCCTTTATACTTTATATTTAATTACCTTAATAACTTAAAAAAGCGTAATAATAGAATTTACTTTATTATAATAAAATAAGTTTTATATAAGAGTTAATTTATAGTTTTTAAGAATAATCTTAAAAATATAAGCTTTCTTTAATTATAAGAAGTTTTTAACCCCTTTAAGCACTTAATTAAATATCTTTTAATTTACTTTAAATCCTCTTAATTATTTAAAGAATCTCTTTATAATATATTTTAAGTACTTATTATCTTTTTAATTTAATCTTTAACTTATTTTTATTTCTTAGTTTTTTAATTATAATTACCTTTTAAGATTAACTTATTTAATAAAATATTATCTTTTAATTATACTTTATTAGCTTTTCTTTTATATATAATATTTACTTAAAGATTAATTATTTACGTCTTTTAAAGCTTCTTTATTATTACTTTTATTTACTTACTTTATTTTTAATATACTTTCTTAACTATTAAAGCTAATATTTTCTTCTTTTTCTTAATAAATAAAGAAATAAACTCTTTTATAAGTTTCTCTTTTAATAGCTTATAAAATTTATTATAAGTATTAAATTTTTTATTAAAGGTTAAAGACACGTAAATAGCTCTCTTTTCTCTTTTCTTTAATACCTTTTTTAGTATTATTATATTATTTCTTTTATTATAAATTTTTACCTTCTTAATCTTTTTAATTAAATTATTTATTAAGATTTTAATAATATTAAGTTTATAATTATAATAATTAACTTATATATTTACGTGTATAAAATTATAAGATACGTTTAATAGTTTAACTTTACTTTTATAAAGTCTTAAATTTAAGAATAAGTTTATCTTATTATTTATAATTTACGTAATAGTATTAATTACTTATAAATTAATTAATATAAACCCTTTTTTATATATCTTAAATATATTTTAACTATTAAAAGCCTAATAAGTTAGCTTATCTTTAGTGTATTTAGCTATTATTAGATTTATCTTAGCTTATATTATAGCTATTTAACTTACTTAAATTAAATAAAGCTAATATCTTATTATATATTTCTTATATTTAATATAATATATATAACGTTTAATTACGTTTAACCTTATTTAATACCTTAATATTAGGTAAATAATAGTTTTTTACTTACGTATTCTCTTACCTTTTTAATGTCTTTTAATTACTAGAATTAAATAGTTTAAAAAATTTTAATATTTTTATTATAAGTAAGTAAGTTTTTAATTATATTTTATTAATTATACTTAACACTTCTTATATAATTAATCTTATTACTTAAAATATAATACGTATAATATTAAATTTATATTAAATAAGTAACTCTTTACTTTCTTTACTATAATTAAATAATATTTAAGTAAGTCTTATAAATTATATACCTAGAATTAATAGAATATAAATAATATTTAATATAATATATAAATAAATTAAAGTTTATATATTTTTAAGGTAAAGATAAATTCTTATCTTCTTATATATATATATAGTTTTATTAAAGCATAAGATTATAAATATATTCTTTATAAGTGTATATATCTTTAGACTTACTTAAAGAGTAAACTTTATACTAATAATATTTTCTTATAAACTATTATTTATTAAGATATATATAAGAGATACTCTCTTATAATTAAGTTATACTTATAGGTATAATAACTTTTACGTATACTTAAAAATCTCTTTAAGTTATAAAATTAAGTTTACTTAAAAGTTAATTTAATAATTAATTAATTTAAGTATATTTTAAAGCCTTTTTATAAGTAATACTTAAAGTTTCGCGTTTACGCTTATTAAAGGTATATTATTTTCTTTATTTAAGATTCTTATTACATTTTAATTATTTTTAATATAATTCTTTATAATTAATATTATATTAAATATTAAGATTACTTAATTTAATCTTAAAGTATTTTTATTTATAAATTTAATAGATTTCTTTAAAAGAGTTATTAATTTTCTATTATATTATTTAATATTATTAATACTATTAATATAATTATTAATTTTATTTCTTATTAAAGTTATAAGGCTTAAAAGTAATTAATATAAGTCTCTTAATAAAACGTTAATCTTTTTAAAGAGCGTTTCTTTATATAATTATATTATAATTCTCTTAATTAAATAATTTCTCTTTAATTATATTATTTATACTTATTTATTAGCCTTATCTTTAATAAGTTTAATTATTTTTAACTTAACTTTATTATTTTAAGCTATAACTTTACTCTTCTTATTTTTATTTTTAATATTATTTTAATTATTTTTAAGCTTTATTTACTTATATACGTTTACGTTTATTAAAAGGTTAACTTTAAATTTAAAATTATAAACTTAAGCGCTTTTTATTATATATATTTTAAATATTATAACTATTATAATAACTAAGGGTTTAATTAAAGGTAAATTATAAGAATTACTCTTTTTTAATACTTACTTAAATATATTAATTTACTTTAACTTCTTTTATAGTATTTTAATCTCTTTTTATAGTATATTTTATTTCTTTAATAGAGTATTTTTAAAGTATTTTACTTAATTTAAGTATATATAAACGTACGTATTTTAAAATAGTTTAACTTAAAGTATAATAAGTCTTTTTATATAACTTTTAATAATAAGAAATTAAAATAAAAGTTATAATAATATAATATATTTTTATACTTTAATATTAATTATAAGAATACGCGCGTTTACGTTATATTAAGTAAAGCTAAGTATTTAATTATACTTTAAGTAAGGGTATTTCTTAGAAAAATATTTTATATTATTATAATAATAGTATTTAATCCTTTAATATTCTTTTATATAAATATAATTAATTTTAAAGTAATTATTAATACTATTATTATTTAATTCTTTATTCTTAAATTAAATATAATTAAATTAAATTAATTTTTAATTACTTTAATTAAGCTTATTACTTTCTTAAGATAAGTTCTTTTAACGTTACTTAAATTATTCTTTTAAGTTAATTTACCTTTTAACTTACTTAATTAACGCGATTTTTATCTCTTTAAGTTATTTTATAATTTTATTTATTTAATTAAAAGAAGAACTAATAATAAAGTTAAGTTCTTTACTCTCTTTTTAATTTTTATTTACTTCTTTAATTATAGATTTATTTTAATATAAACTTTACTTCTTATAATTATTTAAGTTACCCTTAAAATACCTTTTATTAGTTTATAAATAATCTTTAAGATATACTTTTAATTTTAAAGTAAATACTTTAATTTTAATATAATTAAGTTATAATTTATAAGCTTAAGCTTAACTTATACGTGCTTATTTAACTTACTTTAAAGTATAATATATTTCTTTAAGATAATTTTACTTTATAAATACCCTTTTTTATTTATAAAGCTTATAATTAAATAATTAAGTAAAGCTTTATATAAAGTATTTAATTAAGAGATAAATTTTCTCTACGTAAAAGATTTAGCTTTACTTTATAAGCTTTAATAAAGGTATAGCTAATAAAAAGTCTTAAAAATCTCTTTTAAATACTAGGTATTAAGACTTTTTAGCTTATTTATTATAATCTTTATTTAATTTAATTAATTATATTATACTATAAAAGAAGTTTCTTCTTAGCTTTATTTTAATTATTAATAATTATAAGAGTTTTAACACGTATTCTTTTAAAAGAAGTAATATTATATTTTAATATCTTTATTTACTTTTTCTTTAAAATAATTAAAGTAATTATTTTCTTCTTAAATTGCTTTAAGAAGTTAAAGATATTTTCTTTATTAAATAGTTTAACTTTAAAGGCTTTTTAAAATATAATTAAAATTTCTTATTTACTTAAAGCTTCTTTAAGAATTTTAATAAATCTCTTAAAGTTAAAGCTTATATTAATAAATAAAATAAGGTTTTATTAGCTTATAACTTTAAATAAGTTTTTATTATATATTATAATAAAATTAATTAATCTTAAAATATTTAACTTTTTAATTATAAGCTTTTTTTTTCTTTAAGTTAAATTCTTAAAAAGAGTATTATTAATAAGAATATAAGTTCTTTTTAATAACTTCTTATTAATTAATAATAAATAAATTAATAAAATCTTTTCTTTTAAATTCTTCTTAATTATTTAATTAATTATATTTAAGAGATATTTATATTAATTTACTTAACTTAAGAATAACTTTTATATCTCTTTTAAAGATAATTCTATTATAAAGATAATCTTATAAACTAAAATAATAAACGTTATAGTTTTATTTCTTATAATTAATTATAAGATTATAGTTATTAAGAATATTATAAGAAATATTATATTCTTTTAATTAATTAATTAATTCTTTCTCTTTTTAATTCTTTTTTAATTAATTTAAGCTAATTTAATAAGAGTTTTCTTTTTAATTATAAGTCTATTAATATTTAAAGGGTAAGTATATTCTTATTTTAATTAAAGACCTTTGAAATAACTTTTTCTTTTTAGCTTAATTATAATAATTTTTATTTTATTATAATTTCTCTTTACTTAATTAAATAATTTAAATTATTTTTATAATTTACTTATAATTTTTTTCTTAGTTTTAATTCGTTTTATTATAATTATAATTCTTTTATATTCTCTTAAACGTAAATATTATTAGGCCTTTATACCTATTTAAATTTATTCTTATAATAGCTAAAAAGTACCTTTTATAAGAGATTAAATAGTTCTTTTTTAATAGAAATTTCACTCAAGTAAAACTATTGTTTTTATTAGCTTAAACGTAATATATATATACACTTATAACTTTATATATAGTATTATAATCTAGTTACTTTTTAATTTCTATAACTTACTTCTTAAGGTTAATAAGATCTTTAAATAAGTAATAAATTAATTTAAATAGAGTAATTAAATGCTTTTAAAATACTAGTAATTTTAATTATACGTATTATAAGCTATAGCTTATTATAAGTGTAAATAAGTAATTAAATAACTTAAATAATTTAACTATATAATATAAGCTTATATAAGGCTAATTAAAAGACTTAATAAAACATTAATAAAAAACCTTATAAAACTAATTATAAAGGCGAAACTTATTAAATTAAAGACTTATACGCAGAGCATTGGAAGTAGTGTAGTTTTGTAGTTTTGTAGTTTTTGTAGTTTCGAATATAAAAAATTATATTAAATCTAATAAAGTACTTATAGAATTATAAGTTTTACGAATAACTAGCATAAATCTAAAATTATAAGCTTATAATAAAAAAAGTGGGTCCTTAAATACTATTATAAGCCTAAAACTTCAAAAACTACATTTTGTAGTTTTTGTAGTGTAGTGTAGTGTAGTAAGTTTTTAGAAAACTATATAATCTAGTTTTTAAGCTTACAAAAAGCTAAAGGGACCCACTTTTTTAAATAAGCTAATTGGCTATAATATTAGCTATTTTATGTATTTATTATTATAATTCAAGTATTTTATTAGATTTATTATTAATTATTTAAGCTTTTTTAAAAAATGAAAATGTAGTTTTCTTGTTAATGCTCTGCTTATACGTATACTTATTCTCTTATATTAATAACGTGGCTATAATTAAATACACTATTTAACTTTCTTTAACTTATAAGCATAAATACCGCTATATAATATTAAAGTTTTAAATAATATATTTAAATACCTTAAAATCTTTTATATAAAATAATATTTTATACTTTCTTTTTATATATATTATTTCTTATATTATAATAGATTTTATATTTCTTACTTAACTTTTTTATTTTTAAATTTTATTATAAAAAAAAGTTTTATTAAAAAAAAGCTTATATAAGCATATTATATATTAAAATAAAGCTAAAAATCTCGTGATTTTAAATCTTATAAAATTAGCTTTATAGCGTTATTAAAAAGTAAGTTATTAAGCTTTAAATCTCTTATTTTAAAAAAGTAAATCTTAATTTTTAGCTAAGATTTAACCTATTATAACTCACTTAATTTATAAGGTATATATATAAAAATTGGTGTATTATAAAGAGTTAAATTAGCTTTATTTATAAATACTAATTATAACCTTATAAGTCTTATAATTAACGTTATATTTATAATTAAGATTTCCCTTTATAACTATATATTACACTATAAATATAGTTATAGTGTAGTTAAACTATACTATACTATAAACTACACTAAAAAACTATATATAGTATAGTTTTCTTATTAATGCTTTATATATTAGACTTTAGGCTTAATTTATAATTAATTAAAAATCAATTAAGTATTAATTCTAATACTATTAATTAACTATTAAAAGACTTAAAAGCTAAATATAAAGAGTAAGTTATAATTTATTATATATATATTTTAAATCCCTTAATAACTATTAATTAATTATATAATAGAACTTATTAAGAATATATAAAAGACCCTAAAAATAAAGTAATTTCTTATATAAAATTAAAAGAAATTTCTTTTAATTCTAAAAAATCAATTAAAAATATAAATAATACTTAAATTAAAGTTAATTTATAATAACTAGTTAATTTAGCTTCTTATAATAATATTAGGCTTTAAAAAAGCCTAGCTTATTTAATAACTTATTTTTAAAGTAAAAAACTAAAGCTATTAAAAAAACTAAAAAAAATAAGATTTCTGGTTATTTAAAGCTTAATTTTAAAGAAGATATAATATTTTTTATCTTTATAATATTATTTATACATTTATAACTATAAGCTAACTTTTAATAGTAAGATAGATTTATTTAATAGGCTAATTCTATTAAATCTTTTTTAATTCTTTTTATAATAGCTTAAAAATATTTAGTTCTTTTAACTACTTTAAGAGCTATAAGAGGGAATTTTAATTAAAGAATTAATATTATTATTAAGTAAAGAATTACTTTATTATATAAATATATTTAAATTATTTTATTATTAAAAAACTAGGTTAAAAATAAGAATAAAAGGTTAGAAAATAAGAGATATTATAATTTATTTTTATATTCTAATAGAAATTTAAAAGAAAAAAAAGAAGAAGAGAAAGAAGAAGATTAAAATAAAGTTTTAATTAATTTTAATAAAAATAAGAATATTTTTAAGTTTAATTATATAAATATTAGTAAGAATATAAAAGAAGAAGAAGAGAAGAAAAATATTTATAATTCTAATAGTTAATTTAATATTAAAAGGGTTTTTTTATTATTATTTTTTATTTTATATAAAAGAGTGAAATTTTAGCTTTATAAAAGTTTAAAAAGTAATATTTAAAGTTAATTATATAAAGAGTTATTTGAATTTATATTTTATATAAATTTATATATATAATATAATTAAAAGAATATAATCTCTTATATTTATAATAATAATTATATTACTTATAAGGCTAAAGCTAATATGTTTAATTAAGAATATTATTTATTATCTTAATATATTTCTTATAAGCTTTATATTTAATATTTTTATATTTAAGTTATAAGGTAATAAGTTAAATCTCTTTTTTTATAAAATATTTATATATAAATAATAGAAGTTTTTTCCTTTATTAAATTAAGTAAATTTTAATTATAATTATAATATAGAATAATACTTATATACCTAATATAAATCCCTTAAATTTCTCTTATACTTTCTCTTATTTTTATATTTTTATTACGTCTTTAATCCCTATTTTTAGCTTATTTAAGCTAGTTAATCTCTACTTATTAATATTAATATTAGTAAGTAAATTAAGCTTTATTTTAGCTTATTAATTATATTAGCTAAGAATAGCTTATAACTTTATTAATATTATATATTATATTAATTTTTAAAATATAATATAATGTAATAAAACTATACTATATTATACTATACTAAATTTCACTAAAAACTATAAAACTACACTACTTTTAATACTCTAGCTCTTATAGCTATTATATTTAACTAGTATTTTAACTAGTATTTTAATTAATATTTTAATTATCTTTTATAATTCTTTATCTTATATGTAGTTTTTCTCTGCATAAAAATAGTAGTTTCACCCGAGCGTTTATCTCGCGATATGTGTTATCGTGGGAGGCCTCTCAGAGGCACTAACCCTTCTATCTATAACCCTAAATATCGAGACTAACCTAACCTTTTCAGCTACCTGTTACAGAGCCCGGCTGCGTAGCGCCTTTCCGGATGACCTTTAGCTACCCGTTACAGACTAATGCTATTTCCAGCTACGTAGCGACCCCTTTAGCTACCCGTTGCAGACTGATGCTATTTTCAGCTACGTAGCGACCCCTTTAGCTACCCGTTACAGTATAATGCTATTTCCAGCTGCGTAGTAACCTTTCTTAGCTACCCGTTGTAGAGCCCGGCTGCGTAGCGCCTTTCCGGATAAACCTTCATTTTCATCGTTGAATTCAGCTATAGCTATTACAGCCTCTGAACCTAGCTGCTAGCTTCCAAAGCTATCGTCAATTGAGGTCCAGCCTGACCTACCTGACCTACCCGACCGACCCGACCGACCGATACAGGGCTTCCAACATGCCCGACCATTTGACAAGGCCCTCACAGGCCCGACTTAAACTGGGGGGGCAGCATCGGCTCAATCTATCAAGCTTCTTCAAGCCCGGCTGTGACCCTAATATCCGGCCCTAATATCTGACCTTAATATCTGACCCAGTCACACAGCCCGAAGCTTGGTATCGATTAAAGCTGCCCACCTGAACCATTTGATCAAAGCGGCTACCTTCAATAGCTGCTGTCATTGATAGCTATCGTTAATAGCTGCTGCCGCTAATAGCTGCAGGCTGCTGCCGATAGATGCAGACTGCCGCCGTCAATAGCAGCCGCTGTTGATAGTTTGTGCAGGGAAAAACCACACACAAGATATCGGTCAAAATATCGGTTAAAATATCGGTTAAAATATCAATCAAAATATCAGTCAAAATATCAGTCAAAATATCAGTCAAAATATCAGTGAACACAACAGCCACGAGGGCCAAGAAGGTTGAGGTTCTATTTTTCTAGGAAGGCTCTGAAAAGCTAGTTATATAATTGTGTGGCACGTGACATGTCACGTGATACGGCACGTGACTAGAGCCCACGTTGCTAGCTAAATCGAGCTGCGATGTACGGTCAAATTCCTCGCTGCGATGTGCGGCCGAATTCCTCCACACAATAGCAGCCGTTGTTGATAGCTGCTGTCATTGATAGCTGCTGCTGTTGATAGCTATCATCGATAGCTGCTGCCGCTGATAGCTGCGGGCTGCTGCCGATAGATGCAGACCGCCGCCCTCGAAAGCTAGTTACCGTTGGATACTACAGTGGGTCGTAGGTAATTCCGAGCAAAACCTAACTTTTTCGCGTTACACCCCATAATACGCTTATAATAATAACTTACATTTTATCTTTAAGACGTAATTACGCTTACTATAATACCTTAGGTAACTTAAAAAAAAATTAAAGTTCTTATAAAAGAGGTAAAATTTATATAATATATATCTTAAAAGTTCTCTTTAAAAATATCGCGTTATAAGAGAGTATTCCTATTAATAGTGTATTTAGTATTATAAAGTAATACGAGGTTTAAAATAAAGGCTAAGATTTATTACGCTTAAAATAGCTTTTAAAGTTATTAGATTATAATAAAAAACGTATTTTATGAATTATTACTATTAACCCTTTTATTTAAAATAGAATTCTTCTTAAATAAGCTAATATTTAATATAGTATTTTAACTTTAATATTTTACCTTAAAAAATAAGGTATTTAATATATAATTATACTTTAACGTTTAAAATTAATACTAAAGAATACTATTAAACGCCTAAGATTTATATTATAATATTATTAAAAGTTAATTTATTAATAGTAAAAAGTTTTTTTCTTTAATAAAGTCTCTATTATAACTTTTAATAGTTAAAAGAGGTAATAGTATTTTCTTAGACGTGTAAGTTATAGTAGCTCTTTAAAGAAACTATAATAACTTAATAACTAATAGTTAAAAGAGTAAGAAACTTAATTTAAATAAAGTTTAAGAGAAGCTACGTAAAATAAGACGTTTTTTAATATTTTAAGGTGCTTTTAACGTATATAATTACTTTAAATTAATCGCTTTATTTAGTAATAAGAAATTAGCTTAAGATAGTATAATTAAACGAGTAATTCTTAATACCTTATAATTAAGGCTTCCTATAATTTTATAGCTTAAAAATAGCTTTATTTAAGATAATACTTTTATATATATAAGTTAATTAGTGTAAAATTAATTGCGTAATTAGACTTTATAAAATAAGATTAAATTAATTAATTAGCTATTATATTTACTTAACCTTAATTTAATTAAAAACCTTTAAAAATTACTAAAATAAAAAATAATTAAACGTTACTCTTACCTATTAGAGATAAGAAATATAGTTAGTATATTTAATTCTCTTAAAATAGCTACTATAAAAGCCTAAAAGAATTTTTTAAAGAAGCTACTTAAAAGGCTTATTAACTTAATACCTTACTAACTTAAAGCTATTATTAGCGTAAATAGCTAGTATATTAAATACTAATTATATTAATTAATGTAAAATTAATTAGATTTTTTATTATTTAAAAAAAATATAATTGTATTTAAATTAGCCGAGAAATCGTAGTTTAAATATGCATATATTAACGCGGGTAACATGTGGCTTGTTACCCTTTGCTCGGAATTACCTGTTCCCACTGTAGCTATCGTTGAAAGCTAGCAGCCGCCATTGATAGCTGCTACTGTTGATAGCTGCCGCTATTAATAGCTGTTACGAATAATAGCTGCGGGCTGTTGCCGATAGATGCAGACCGCCGCTGTTGATAGCTGTTACGGATGATAGCTGCTGCTGCTAACAGCTCTATCTAGCTGAACCATTTGATTATAGCCCTTATAAGCTAACTTAAATTAGGGGGGTAATATTAACCTAATCTATTAAGCTTCTTTAAGCCCGGCTGTAACCCTAATATCCGACCTTAATATCTGACCTGACCGTCTGACCCGGCTACACAGCTTGAAGCTTGATATCGATTAAAGCCGCCTACCTGAACCATTTGATCAAAGATGCTAGCTGCCTTTGGATGCTAGTAACCTTCTAATGCTAGCTGCCTTTAGATGCTAGCAAGCTTTTCCCTTCTATACCTAGATTTTTTTAACTACTCTAGGCCTCTTTTTTTAGGCTATTAGTTCCGAATTTACCGGTTAGCTCGGGTGAGCCCGCTAAATTCGGGGGGGGGGGGGCGTTATGTGGAGGAATTCGGCCGCACATCGCAGCTCAATTTAGCTAGTAACGTGGCCTCTAGTCGCGTGCTGTAACACGTGATATGTCACGTGCTACACAATTATATAACTAGCTTTTTAGAGCCTTCCTAGAAAAATAGAACCTTAACCTTCTTAGCCCTTATAGCTATTATGTTTAACTAGTATTTTAACTAGTATTTTAATTAATATTTTAACTGTCTTTTATAATCCTTTATCTTGTGTGTGGTTTTTCCCTGTATAAAATATTTTAATTATTAGATTTATAATTATTTTTACCTAAAGGTAATTTAAGTTTAGCCTAGCTTTAACTTATAATCTTATTATACTTATATATTAATTAATTACTTTATAGGTAAAGCTCTTACAAATATAGTAAATACAAGTGTATTATATATTATATTGTATATTATATTATATTTTCGTGTATTATATTTAAATATAATATATTACATATAAAAAATACCTATAAATATATTTTAAGTGAAAAAGACCCCTATTTTTTTAACTTAGAATTATAAGTCTAATAAAAAGGGTTATAAGGGAATCTCAAAGCATTAACAAGAAAACTACATTTTCAATTTTTAAAAAAGCTTAAATAATTAATAATAAATCTAATAAAATACTTGAATTATAATAATAAATACATAAACTAGCTATTATTATAACCAATTAGCTCACATAAAAAAGTAGGTTCTTCTAGCTTATTATAAGCTTAAAAACTAGATTATGTAATTTTCTAAAAACATACTATACTATACTATACTATAAAATCTACATTTTATAGTTTTTACAGTTCTAGGCTTATAAGAGCTTACAAGGACCCACTTTTTTATGTTAGCTTTTAGTATAAGATTTATACTATTTATCCGTAAAACTTATAATCTTATAAGTATTTTATTAGATTTAATATAACTTTTTATATTCGAAACTACAAAAACTACAAAACTACAAAACTACACTACAGTTAATGCTCTGTAAGCAGAGCTCTTACAAATATAGTAAATACAAGTGTATTGTGTATTGTATTTTGTATTGTATTGTATTTTCGTGTATTATATTTAAATACATTACATTACATAACTAAAATACCTATAAATGTATTATAAGTAAAAAAAACCCCTGTTTTCTTAAACTAAAGATTATAAGGCTAATTATAAGGGTTATAAGGGAAAATTTTATATCATTAAAAAGAGCTAAATTAGCTCTTTAAAATGCCCTACCTTTTATTACTATAAGTCATTATCTTAAAAAGTTATAAGCAATTGAAAATTCGCCCCGCTTTACTTACTTTTTATTTTAAGACATAACTTTAAAGCTTAATATCTCGCTTAATATCCACATTTTAAGGTTAATTTTTAAAGATCTAAAATCACGTGATTTTTAGCTTTATTTTAATATATAATATGCTTATATAAGCATTTATTTATAATATTAGATATTTTATAGCCTTATAATACATTTATAGGTATTCGTATCCTGTAATGTATTGTAATATATTACAATACAATACAATACAATATAGTATAGTAAAAACTACAAAAAATACAATACATTTAGAGGTCTGTCTGTAAGGGATAATCTTATATAATTAAAAAGAGCTAAATTAGCTCTTTAAAATACCCTACTTTTTATTTCTAAAAGTTATTATATTAAAAAGTTATAAGCAATTAAAAATTCGCTTTACTTTACTTACTTTTTATTTTAAGATATAACTTTAAAGCTTTATATCTCGCTTATTATTCACATTTTAAGGTTAAATTTTAAAGATTTAAAATCCTATAATTTTTAGCTTTATTTAAATATATAATATACTTATATAAGCATTTATTTATAATATTAGATATTTTATAGGCTTATAATATATTTATAGGTATTCTTATAATATAATATAATATAATATAATATAACATAATATAATATAATATAGTATAATATAATATAATATAATATAATATAATATAATATAATATATATAATATAATATAATAGCAGTATAATATAATATAATATAATATAAATATAATATAATATCATATAATATAATATAATATAATCTAGAATATAATATAATATAAGATAATATAATATAATATATATAATATAATATAATATAATATAATATAATATAATATAATATAATATATAATATAATATAATAAAAAATATAATAAAAAATATAAAAAATACAATACATTTAGAGGTCTAATGCTAATAGCGGGTAATCTTAGGGCGACCCGTTAATCGCGCTAGAACTATATGAAGTTAAATGTAGTGGTTTATAAAATACTATCTTATAAGTTACACTTATTATCACTTAATTTTATAGTAAGTAAATGTACCTTTTTAAATTTAGCTTCTTATTAGATATATATCCCTGCAGATACTCGATTAGAGCCTTATCGCAGTCTAGGGGATACTTTGCGTCGGTGAGCCAGCATGTGCTTATTACCAGGCAGAAGAATATCACGCTACAAACGGTATATATAACTTTCCTGGGGCGGGAATAATGCTTCAGATATAACCCGTTATAAGCGAACTGGATTAGCCCATGCTTCGACCTACGTCAAAAAGTGTACAAGCGTCTTCCAGGTTGGCTGGCCAACGACACGTGACCAAATATGTCTTCTTGCTTACACGACTGCTTGTGTCATTACTTTTGGGGGCCCCTTGGTGAATCGGCGGCCCGGGCCCTGCCTCGCCACGGTAACATGCCTTTAACAATTCAATGTTCCTTCTCATTTTTTCTTCTTGCTATTTCTCCCTGGCCCGCCCATTGTGGCTGAATGGTCATGATGGAGTGACAATGACCCCGTCCACACACCACCACGCTGTTGACGGCAGTCCTTGGGTGTCTGCGGAGTAAACCTGTCTTCTTTACTCCGTACTCCGTAGGACAAAGTAAAGTCTCTTACGGAGATGTTACCTAATGAGAACTAAGAAATAAGCAGGTATATGCGCGCCCATTGACTTATTATTATAGTAATAGTATTATTAATAGTTTTTAGTACATGAATTAGCAGCGCCTTTGGCCAAGATACAGGTAGAAAATACTTAACAAGGGTGCTCTGCAGCAGATACAAGAGCTGCACCTCCGCACTCAAAGGGATAACCAACGTCGTTTGATGATCACTCACGGATGTTCCCGGAGCGAGCTTGACTCAAGCAACGGTTGCGCCCACGTCCCAGCACGATTGTGAAGTTCCACTTCCTGTTTGCTTCTTGGAGCTTTCGGACGGACCGCACCTATCACCAACTACGTTGGAGGCCTGTAATTTTTTTTTCCTTTTCCTAGACACAAATCTACAAGTTTTGCCCCAAACTCTGTTACACCTGCCTCTTGGGGCAGCACAGGCACGAACTGAGTTCGAGTCTCCTCCCCCAAGATAATTCGCAAAAGGGCGATGATCAACATGGTTCGTGAGCTCTGCCCCTTGTAGCATCATCATCCAATTGGAGTGTAATGAGTTCACAGCGATTGAAAATTCCCACTGCTTCATCAAAAATTTCCTGCCTCTCAGGCTCGGTCAGCAGTCTGTCCGCCGTCACGACGCAGTCTCTGAACCGGGCCTTGACAAACTCGTCCTCTTCGACGCGCCAGAACGACAGCGGTGGTGGAAAGGCAGTGAGATCCGCCTCGTCGGCAGGTAAACCCCAGAATTCGGGACCGGCCTTGAGGAGCTGCGCGCGAATAAAGCGTCCGCCGTTGAACAGGGCTTGGTACATGATCCATACGTAAGCCACGAGGAGATGCGGCTTTCCGGAGACACATTCCTCAATGTGCTTTCGAATCTCGCTGCCCGCGTGTCCTTGCTCCGAGTCGAGACCGGCCATCTCTGGATCCAGCAGTTTCAGGGCCGCAAAGTCAGCTTGCAGGTGCCTTGTTCGCAAAAGCTCGGGAAGGTATATCATTCGTAGGGCCGCTTGCACTCTCTCCTTGTCGCTCTTGTAGGAGCTTGGCTCGTCGCTGATGTTCCCCATCCATTCTGAGGCGTCCCCAATCTGGGCATGCCAGACCTTCTCCAGGCCCAGAAAAATCTCGGCATACCGCGCAAGTCCCAGTGCATAGATGGCCGGCGACTTTGCTCGGGGCGGGAGACAAAGCGGAATTCGGGCGGTGTTGAGACGGTTGACCTTTCCGTGAACCTCCCTATAATAGTTGACATTAGTTTGGTTGGTGAGTGCGGACAAGTTGAGACCTATACACGAACCTGATTACCTCTTTGATCTTTGAGGGGAGATTGACATCATCCATGTTGACAGTGTCGCTTCCAGGATACGGTTGCTGAGTGGAGGGTACTGAACTCGAGTTTTCCAACTGACCAGCTTGGTGGGAACGGCATGATGTACGGAGCGCGAGCGGTATTTATGTCGTGAAAGCCTCTCTTGTGACGCCTACCCGCTTTTGAAACATCAAGACAAGTACACACCCCCTCGGGAACTGAAAAAGCAATATTAATCTGCGGAATATAGTCAGCTACTGCATTTCGGGACTGAGATGCAGTAGCGAGCGGAAACCTAGCCCGTGATGGCGTGGGGGGAAAGATTGGTCCAATCGAAGAGGCCAGAACAGTCTTGACTGAGTTCCACGATACTCCTAGGACCCACGCCTCGCCCATACCAATAGGGGCAGGGTATGAAGACGAGGGCAAGTTGTAGTTGAAGCAGGAGCATGCAAATTGCCACAGGCGTCATTCAGCGCGAAGAGGGTATCTGGAAGTCTCCGTAGAGTACTTCCTGCGATAACAAGGGCTGAAATCGACCTGACCTGCCGGGAAAGATTTGGCATAAGCCGCATCTTCCCGCATCGTCGGGTTGCAACGCCACGGATCTGGGGGCGGCTGAACGGCATGATAAGGTGTCTGACCTAATAACCACAAGACCCTTGAACAGCTCTTGAACTAGGATTCAGCTGGACGGGGATTCATTCTCGCTCATGCGAGCCATCTACTCTGCAGGCTCATAGTAATTAAAGTCCATGGCAGAATACATTTGCCTCTTGAGATGATGTACTGTATGCAGTATATCAGAGTATCCAATCTGGTTTGATCATTTTCGCCTCTCACTGCAGCTCATCTCGGTTACGGCAGCCAGCTTGCTTTGTCACGCTGAATTATGAAAAAGATGCTGCTCATGTCTCAGGCCAGAGTGCATTCAGGACTTTACACGCCACTGTGTTACCACTCCTACAAAAGCAAAGGCCAAGTGGTCACCGCACACTTTATCGACGGTACGAGGAACACCTTCCAACACGAGGGTGCGTCTTCCATAGCATTGTCATCATATTCGCGGCCGCGACATTTTCAAATCTGCGCCGTAAATCAGCAAATATCGCAGTTTTGTCAAGCCTTCCAAGACCTGGATGTACATCTTTTTAAAACTGCGCTTCCAATGTCTACATACGCCTCATCTTCAGATACCACATGAATGGTGTCACACGTTTACACGGGGGCTACGATCACGGGCCCTAGGGCAAAGGTTCTCACCGACTTCTTGTATAAAGAGAGCTCTTTGGTCCATCCAGGTCTTGAGAAGACCAGGGACCTTCAATACCAAAGACTGTTACTAGATGAATTGAACTAGGACTCCAAGCCCTCACTGAGCCCTTGTCACAAGCGGCCAGGCATGTAGCACAGGCGACACCTTGTACACCTTTATCGGTGGCACAATGGGAGCTCAGACGCCGCGAGAGGCCCGACCGATGCTTTTCTGCAGCCTTGGCTTCTACCATCTCCAGTGGTGTTTAATAAAGCAAGAGCATAGTCAGGTGAGATGATGTTCAGGCGGAATGATATAGTCATACACGTTCAGAAGCTAAGTATGAGTTTTTCAAGGAAAAAGAGACTCATAAAGTCATGGTTGGTAGGATCTTGGTTGTGTAAATTCCAGTAACAACAGCAAAACACGATGCTGTGCCATTTCCAACCTCAGGCAAGTGTTTTAGTATTTGGCGTGACATGAAAATACATCAATATTTAACTGGAAATTACCGCTGGCAATGCTTCGGTTTGTCTCGATGGAAACGCATGTTTATTGGTGGGCACAAGCCCAAAACACCAGTCAATTTCTACACAATTTACTGCATCGGAATCTCCAGCTCCCCATTTGTTGGCATATCCATCAGGACTCACACATAGGTGCGGCTGAATGTAAGAGCGAGGATCAGCCAGCTCTTTCAGCTACGCTCAGGCAGGATACCCAAGATTCTACGAGTAACCACGTGTTGGTCGCCTCGTGTTTCATCAGCGGACTGAGCTGTCTAGCCAATGAAGAGTGAGCATAGCCATCGGGGCGTCTTCTCAGCGCAGAGGGTATTTGGACCATCTTATGACTGCCCATCTCTGAATGCTGACGGGTAGAGTATGGCGAGGAAGTTTAAAGATGAGGCGTTGCGGCTGATCAACTGACGTCTGGAAACTTGCACATTACCCATGTTGAGATACAGTGCGGTTTCCTTGACCAGGCCCGGCTACGTGCGGCTATTGCGTCTGAATACTGTGGACCGTTGCTTTGACGTCCGCAAAAAAAGATGTAAACGCTGCATTTACCTCGCTTTAGTGACGTCTTTACTCTGAACTGGAAGCGGCTAGGATTCCTCCTCGGGATTGTCATCCACGGGAACGAGCACAAAAGATGCTGAGTACTTGGTTACCAAGTTAGGATTGGCAGAATAGATGTCTTGCTTGTCATCATTTCTCATACGTCAGGGTCCCAAAAAAAAACATGATGACTTTATGCTTATATGCGACCATTTGAGTCCATGCCCATGCCATCATTGCAAATTATTCGTCACGCTCCCCACCATAACAGCAACCTCTCTATCCCAATTCGCTTCCGTGGCCTTCTCCTTATTCCGCCCCGTGGCAAACGCCCCCGGTGGCTGCGAGCCCTTAATCACAGCCTGGCGAATAGCATCCCCAACGTTGGCCTTATTCGACTTCAGTGATCGAGCAACAACGCCTCCTCTGTTAACAATGTCCTGAACCCGAGAGGCTAGACTGCCCGCAATGGTGCGCCAAAAGTACGATGCTAGTGATCCTGTTTCGAGATGAGCAAGGAGTGGCTGGATGAGGCTTGGTTGTTTGTGGGTTGATGACGTCGGCAGTAGCGGGTGAGCAGGGGGTTTGCTGGCGTGGAGAATGATTTCGAGGGCAATCATGTTTTGACACTTGGACGTGACTTCGGACAAGGCCCGATCTAGAGAAGGGAGTTGTCCTAGGGAACGAGATAGCGAGGTGATGCTCGTTTGGAGGGACGATCGAATATAGTTGTCCAGGGCGGTGAGGAGGAGGCGCGGTGACCAGCGGTCGGGCTTGACGCCGCATGTAGGTGAGAGGAGATACAAGGCTGCCATGGCGGATTCCAGCTTGGCTTTTGCTTCTTCCCCCTGAGCAAAGGTCATGTTGTTGGGGATGGAGAACTCGCGTACGAACCGCTCGGCTGTTTCGCGGACGGATCGCTCAATGGGCGAAATGACGGTGTCTTGGAGAGAGCGAATGGCATCGACTTTGCCCAGGCCGTGGCCTTCCTCTCCAGGTCCAGTAGCGTCAAGGACCTCGCGAAGAGACAGGATGGTGTATGAACATCGAACTAGTGCTCCGTGGTCTTCCTTGCTTCCAGGGCCACCCAGCTCGGACTGTTGGACTTCCAACTGTCGTCCGAGCTGGAGACAGCGACCAACGGATCGACCGAGACGTAGAGTCTCCCATAGTCGCAGGGAAACTTGTCGAACTTCATCTGCCTCTGCATGTTTGTCGATAACCTCCCTCTCCAATTGCTTGTAGCTGTCGTCGAGGCTCTTGATTTGCGTGTCTAGCTCTGAAACAATGCGCTGGCTGGCCTCGTTTTGCGCTCGTGTATATTCTAGTAACGGGACCGCGGAACGAGTGGTCAGCAGGTCGATGTGCGAATCAACCTCTTGCGCGTCGAAAAGAACTCGTGACAGCGGCGTGGAGAGATCGAGAGGTATGTCGTTGGGGTTGTTGGTCGACACGACAAGCGTGTTGGCGAACTGGGCGGGAGAGAAGTCGGGAGAGAGGAAGGCTTCGTAGTCGATATATGAGGGCTCGTCCGGCTGGATGGTGCTCGGTTCGGCAGCCATGGTGGTGATTAAGAGAGGAGAACTCGAGGGTTTATTGCATCGTGGTGGAGGTGGTCGTTGAGTTTGGCGGGGCCAATTTGGCCAGCTGGCAATGTGATTTGCCTTGGACGAATTTTGTTGAGGTTTACCAGACTCAGACACTACAACAGCGTCACCACGAACCTAGAGTTCAGTTCAATGCCTTGTCAATGTGAGCCGCCGTTATTGTGTAGCGGGATTGTGTTTCGGTGGTTGTATGTGGACTGTGTGTGTGTGGATATGCACAACACCATGACGATTCATGGCTAGACATACGCAGTACAAGCACTTCAGGAAGACTTCAGGATGCTCGGAGCCGTCAGTGCCGACGCCGTGGTGGAGCAATCATGACCCATCCCTGTCAAGTCCATCATGGCCTTGCCGTCGCCGCCTTGCCCGTTGCTAATTGCCGCAACCCACTGAAATTTAGCTCGGATGGACTTGGATGGCGGCCCGCAACATGGGGGAGCGTCATCGGCCTGTGTGAATCATTCAATTCGCACTGTGCTTCTGGCACTCTGTGTGCCCAGGTGGCACTCCACAACGCACTCATCGCACTGTGTGCGTCGCGGCTCTCTCGGCCACCAGCCATCGCCGTGCGTTCCGTAGTCAGAAAACTTCCGCATCTTCCTAATGCTTTTTTCATCCCTCTTAGCTCCTCTCCCCCGACTTTCCTCTCTTCCGGCGGGTTTACTTTGTTTCTAAGTCGGCGTGTTGCTGTTGTTGCTGAGTGACAGCCAGTCTCCTTGTCGTTGTCGCGGACCGCTTCCAGAAATTCTTCTCGAGCGCGCGAATGCTTCAATGCCCAGGTTATAACCCCAATTCTCGTCGACAACGTCCATCAGACACGGCCCGGCCTTCAAGGGGTGCATGAGTGCGGTCCGACAACTGTCGTGTAGCTGCATCTCTAGCAAACAATCTTCAACATGATCCACTTCGACGTCTTTGACGCTCGCGATCTCTTGTTCCAACGAGACGCAAGCTTCCCGCCCGGCGATAACAGTAGTGATACCGTCATTGGCAATATTCACTTCAACGCCACGGCCCTCGATAACAACAATTATACCTTTTACCCGGGCAACAATACATTGTCCAACGTTTCCGATTGTTACCTCGTATTTGCGCCCTACTCGCCAGTCTTGGTACGGGCCAACGGCAGCTTCCTCAACGCGACAACATGTTACAGCTCCATCAACCCTATCGGTAAACGCGGCTACGCCGGCATCGCTCTTGGTGTTTTGTACGGTTTTTCCATTGTCCTCACTCTCGTTGCACTAGCCAAGCATGGCGCATTGTATCTCCGCACCACAAAACGTTTCTACCCTATCGGTCGAAGATGGCAATGGTACTGGGCATGCCTTGTCGCTGCCTGTGCCATTATCAGTCTCTTTTCCAATGTGGAAATTGAACGATACTATCTCCAGGATCTTCCAATTATCCTCTGCGTCTTCTTCTGGTTCCTCATGTGCATGGGAACTGTCGCACTGGTATGGGAGTCTGTGCGGCACTGGGGGAGCTGGCTGGAGAGACAGTTTATTGATCCAAACCCCTTTGTGTATCGTGAGGATGATAGACGGGCCCAGCTTGAATTTTGGCTGCCCTTGTGGTTCTATTTTTGGTTTTGGATGGTAAGTGTGGCATGTTTTGGGAAACTATCCAAAGACACATTTACTGACCCTACTCTAGAATTTCTTCATGGTTGTTCCCAGAAGCTGGAACTTTGTCAAGTCCCAGCATTCGGTCGAACAGACAAACGCTGTGGCCATTCCCAATGCTACAGGTGTACGCTTCAAGGTTGGGGCGTTCTGTCTCGTCATCTCATGGCTCACCATTCTATTTTCCTTGCAACATTCCATTCGGCACTACAAACCTCGTCACCGTGGCATATTCAACAGAGCTCTCGGGTTCGTTCAAGCCGTCCCTCTTCGATTTATGCTCACCATCCCCTTGGCGCTTGCATTGATTGCTTATCAAGCGGTGATATCGTTCATCTGGGACTTTTCACTCATCAAGGCGGACGGAAGCGTGCCAATCATCATGGCTTGGGGTTATGGCCCGTCCCTGCTCATCATCTACATACAGATTGCGTACGGATACGCCTCGCCCAACGAGGACAAGGAACTCATCAGACAGCGAAGGGAACGTGGAGAGATTGTGGATCGTGAACTCGGCGTAGTCCATAAACCGGCGTGGTGGAGACGTGTGCGAGGTGATCACCTCCGCACGTTGAGGGATAAGATCGACCAAAATGTCCATGAAATCGGCGGCCAGCGGGGGGTTGGCCGACGAGTCGAAAATGACGCTGAAAGAGATGCGCGTCTCGAAGCCGAGCGTTCTGCCATCAACGACGACGGCATTGAGCTCAGCAGTCTTCATGATGACCCTCACAACCCGCGTGTCGATAGAGCTGGTGTTCACAGCGTCGGGAAAACAACTTCGGTTGTCGGCGACCCGTTAGCTAACCCGTACCTGGGTAAGAACGATCGCCGTCACGCAGAGAGACTCATGCAAAGCGCCGCAACTGTCTTGTTTCCCAGCCAAGAACTTGCTATGGAGCGAGCCAGGAGAGCAACTGAGCTCATGGAGGACGGGCCGCCACCACCATACAACGACAGACAAAGGAGGGAATCGGAGACGCAGAGACCCTTGTCAGCACAGAGGACAAATAGTACGTCTACAACATTGAGCATTAATGCGGAACCACAGCAGGTGAGGAGCATGTTGGATATTTAACAGCGTCCAATGGCGACATGGCGTGGCTGTTTGAACATTGTTGGAGTTATCATGAGTCGATGCTGAATGGTCGGTGTTGTTACTGCATGGTGGGTGGCATAGTTACGAATGGGACATGTATAAATCACTTGTGACGACTTACGTATTCTTTGTAAGGTTTTTTGATTACGCAGCGTGGGTAGTATGTTCGCAAATAGATATCCTTTCCTTCTTGGATGTAGTTCAATAAGCCGAGATATACGCAAGTGAATGCCATCATACGCTTTCTATTATCCTCGCACTAATGCAATCTGGCATGAAGAACAATACCGTTGTTTTGTCCCAAGCTTATCCACAATCTCGGAGACTGCAACATCATCGTTTCCCAAGCAGAGGCCCAACCTGTCAATTGCTTCGACCAGGATGACATTGCACAACGTATCACCACATTTACATGCAGCATGCACATTACCCACCATCCCAATAATAATGCCTGCTCTGATCCAATATGCTTACCGATAAAAAAAAGAACGGCATCCCACGTCTCGGTGACAAGGGCCTGATCTTGCAGGCCGAGGTGGAGGCGTAGCAGGGTCTGGTTAGCGGGATGGATGCAAGGCTGGAGCTAAAGAAGCCATATGCAATTCTGACGTTGGAAGCTCCGAGATGGTGTGTTATGAAGCAAGCATGGCAATTGCGTCTGGAGATGAAAATGTGACGGTGTTTGGTGATGAGATCTAGTGGCTACACGTCAAGCATCACGAGCAACGGTCGCAAGACGTCACGGTGGGACCTTCATTGCTCCTTCCTTCTGAGCGAGATATCCGCCACCTTGATTTTTGGCTTGCCGTTTACTGCGAGTCTGTCTGTTCCATCGAGGATCCAACAGAATTCATCCGCTGCACGTCTTCTAGTTGAGAAGTATCGACCTATCAGTGCTAGTATCCATGCGGCGCTGCTCCTCAGACTTCAGCCATCACCGTGACCGATTTCGGCTGGTCATCGCGATGTGTTGGAGTTCGACGTCCGGGCCTTTGACCCTACAAGGCCAATTTAAATTCCAGCATCGGGTTTCCGAGAGCTCTCCACTCACTCAACCTTGTACAAATCGGCAAGTAGTCAAGTAACATGTCAGACGGCATGGTTCATCCTCAAATCAGCAGGTCCTCTGTTTAAGACAGTTGTTAACACGTCCGAACAGATGTGACCACCTGCACGTTGTTCCGTCTCCTCGACTCTTTTTGTCTCGGAATCCAGGAGCATGGATGACCACAGCCGCGCGTGGCTACAAGGTTGATACGGCGTATTCTCCAACTCGACGTATATACAATATATCAAGGAAAACAACCGACAGCTCCTTTGCCATATATTCTAGCGCATCGTGATACAACTCCCAAATTGGATCGAAACCACCGCAGTCAGTCTCCCCTGGGCCCCGCCGCCAGGCCCAGGCACGCCATGGATTCGCCTCCCTCGATTCTCCAACAGCTACGGAGCACAGACCGAGTTGCCACCAGACCAGTTCTGCGATCGACAGCATCTCCACAATCCTAGAACATAGGTACTACATGTCAGCATGTACATCAGCCAGCCATCCGCTTTGACTACGGAGTACTGCATGCTCACTCGTGGCCTATGTCAGACCCCGCTATCCGTCATCGTTGAATTCGTAACTACGGAGTAATACGTACGCCATTGTTGGTATCTCAGATGTAGGTAGTAGCAGAGTGCGCCCGTCTCCCACTTGACAATGGTGGGTTATCTTGACGCCGTCCAACAAATCCACGTCCACCCGTTATTTAACCCTAATACCACTGTTGGAAACCATGCGGCTCTGCGTCCATCAGAAGGCTGAGCTATTCATCTCTATGGTCAATCCCTCCATTGCTTCAACGCCGGTGTGGCATCCTACCCGGGCAAGGTCGAGTTTTTGTTAGCTTCACAGGCATGTGGGTGCACTCTATTTTGCCACTTCTTGCCATCATTCAATCGTCTTCCAAGTGTACGCGGGGTAGTTATCGATACTTTTTCAACACTCTGGAAGGCGCATCCTTCATTCCGAAAACGTCTCGCATTCCGCTGATTCGAGCTAGGACATGAGCGATATGGATAGCTCCACGATGGTCTGATTACCTCCCGAAGCTGGCGTACTGGTCTCGACTTTGCCAGACACCACATTTACAGCTGCTCACATGAAACTTACTGGAACTTGTATCTCAATGGCCTCATAACAAACAGCGCCAATAAGCGTTACAAACAGCGCCAATAAGCGTTACTCCTGCCATTGAATAGTTTAAGAAAGGCGATTTGGCGAAGGTCTGTCAACCTGGGTACTGTGCCGCTCTACAGCCTCGAATAGCACGATTTGCGAACCCATCAATCAGATCAAACCAGGGCCTGGGGGGGCATCTTGGGCTCCACCTACGATGCGAGGCACAGCGCTTTGTTGGGCCGTCACCCCTCGCATGAATGGCAGGGAGGCGTCCAGAGAGCACTCAACTGACAAATAAGGGCCGGTATGCCAACAGAGTGTGGGCCGGTCAAGAGGTTACCACCCCGATAGAAGCTGAATGGCGCCAACTTGCTGCGCACCGTGGCGGTGCCGTCGACATTAGCACTATCACTCAGGTTCGCGACCATCTAAGTTCTGAATACTATAGTGAGAAAGTCGGCCTTGGCATTAGCGCAACGGTACGGAGTACGCATAAGAATAAATCAGAGCCAAGGAAAAACTGTCAAGAGGCAAGAAACCGGTCTTATTGCGAGCCTAATCAATAATCGATCGATCCTTATTCAATATACCACAGCGCCCGGAAGCAGTCAGCCGGCTTTGCCCATACCGCTTGCAACTGGCATGGCGACAGGAACTTCCGACACTCCCGTGGGTACAGGAACTGTCTGTAACCGTTACTAGGCCCAACGGTGACAACTGGTCACTTGATTGGGAAATTCAGCAACACCCAAGGGCGTTCAGGAAACAGAGTGCCTTGACTGGATGCTGTGTACCTGGACCCCGCCCGCGCCAAGATGGGCGGATGACCTGTACCTTACGTCTGTACCTTGCACAGGTCTGATGCCTGCCGGCCGGGTGGCCTCGAGTTGAGAGACTCTCGTGGATATCACCCGAGTGTTGCGGCACCATTGCAGAATATCAAGATATCGCTAGCCCAGCCTGCTGGAAGAGACCCTCGGCCTTGGAGGTTTAGGCTCTCATAACTTTTCCCCGTGCTAGGCTCATGAAAGCTTGCTGATATCTGCAACAATGGCCGCCCGTAAACAACCTTGGTGTTCCGAGATTTACTTTGCCAGCGGGATGAGCCATATTGGGCGACGTCGTGTTGCAGGCGTAATCCTCAGTGCTGACGATGTACGCATTGCGGAGGAGATTGCACCATTTCGGTGGCACCAACCACCGAGACCATGTCGATGGTACCGCAGCCAAGTCAGGAGAGGCACGATGCGCAGTCATCAAGCTCGAGTTACCAGAGCCGCCAAGTCACCACGCAAACAAGGGCTTGTCCCAGTAGCCGGTGCGGGTTACAAGCCTTTCACATTATCCTTGGAGTCATGTCTCGGTTCAGCAGATGTCTTGCGTTCTCGTTTAGATGCGTGTATTGGCCAAAGCGTCACCGCAGGGAAGAGGGGGAAAGGCCTCTTTGGGGTGCTGCAAGGTCGCGCAGGCTCAATGCGCTTTGTTTCTTTGTTAATAGATTCTGGATGTACTCCGTACGAGAGACACAACAGCATGCCCACAAGCAGGACTCTCCTCGTTTTTACCTTTCACTAGCTTCGTTTCTTTGCCATGTAAACAAGGTGGTTGGCTAGCTGGACTGGAGCAGGGTTCCCCCAAGGCTGGATCTGGACTCCACTCAAAGGCGAGACATGGCCCTTATCAGGACTCGGTACATGATGGAGTTGCGCAGTTATTCTACCACATCCGTCAGAGGCGGGAAAAGCAACAGCGTCAACAAGAATCGTTCTGTCTTCCACCACACCACAAGGAATCGTCGGCCCCATTTCTTTCCATTGCCACACGACAGCCTCCAATCATTAGGCTGATTTTGCTAGCTGTCAAAGCTTGAATCCACAAGACGCCTCCCTGATCTGATGCCGCCTTTTTGCGCCTGCTCATGTGTGGTCCCCTCTGGTTGTCTGTCGCCACAGGTGGTCCAAGGTGGCCATATGTCGCCCTGGGCGGTGTTGTTCGAAGTTGAATGGTCCTTCTTGTTGGTGTGTCCCTCCGCCTGTTCCACCCATGCCCCTGTCACCGTGCCTCATGACTTCTTTTCCCCTGGGTTTAATGTTGGGTCCCGAGTCCCCAGGCAGCACCATCCCGGCGAGGCCCCCTCCGTGGTCGTTCCGACAGCCCTGGGCTGTTTGGCAGTCTTCGCACGAGGCAACGTTCCGCAAACAGCACGGGGTGCTGGTCCTTTTAGAGGCGCCGACCGTTCATGCTTCTGACACCCGGCCCTCGGCGTCATTCATGACCGGGCGAAAAACCCAAGAACATATTCCGAGCCAACTAGCCTCTCTCTGCGTGTTGTGACTCCTTCGCAGTCGGTCTTCTCTTTGTCGGATGGGTAGCGTTCCTGGATCGTACTGCATAATTTATTCTCGACCTGCCCTGTTGTGCCGATGTGGTACCTGCAGGCACCGGCCAGTAGCCCGTTGCGGCGCATCACGGCAACAACAGACACACGCGCACACACTCCCCCCCGCACACAATCTCACAATCCACACCATGACTTTTGCCCAGTCGGCGTCATTAGCAAGCTCATTGACCTCTGCTTTGCATGGGGATGATAAAGGCCCATCCGTGTTCAGTCTTCAACCCTCACGCTTGAGCAGCTAAGTGCCAAAGAAACCCTGATCAACTCAACTCAGTTCTGCCCCGCAACCTCCAACCTCCCGGTGGCTTGACTCGAGAAAGTCCCGTCGCAAGCAGTCGCACGTATTTGTCTTGAACAATATTGCTACCGCCTGTACGGAATACGGAGTAATACTGGTCCTGTCCTGGTTCACCTCAACGGCGGGCCTAGATCGGCTTTTTTTTACACTTTGTAACCTTGATAAGCTTTCCTCAGCCAAAAAGCTCGCAAGCTTTTGGCCGGCGTAGCATCGGCCTTTCGATTTTAGACTCGATGCTCGTCAGGTCCGCATCATCCGGCACCCGTTGCAATTCGCACGCTTTCGTCTGAAACTAACACAGGGGACAAGCGAGACGAGACATTCTATACTAAGCTTCGAGGGCACCGGCGCAGACCCCGCAGGATACTGAGGACTCCGGACTGCAACCTCCATCTGCGACGGTGCAAGAGTGTCCGCGGCGCCGCCCCCCTCGTCGCCTCGTCACCCCCTCCCCTGCTCCGCCAGGCTCCTTCAGCCGTCAGTCGCCCCAGTGCCGCTTAACAATACCCTCCATCCCCTAGACGACCCTCCACTCAACTTTCACCTTGACCTTTTTACCTTCCACGGGCAACGCTCCCGTCCCTCACTGAACGTTACGACCGTCTGGCCGGCCTGTCAACTTGCATCCTCCCCGACGATATCAGTCCAACTCTCAGTAGCCTCGACAGCCATTACTGAGCACCTCGCCATCATGGCAGGCGCGTTCCGACCGGTGAACTCGTCGCTGTTGGGCGAGTCCATCAAGGAGGAGCCCATGACGACATCCTCTTCCTCATCCGTCACGCCCCGGCCGAGTGCAGCATCGCAACATCCATCGCAACCACAACAGTCTCGTACTCTGCCCGATGATTCGAAGACGCCCACTCGATCGACATTCAGCTCTGCTGTTTCCGATCAAAAACCACTGCCCAACGCCCCGTTCCCTCCCACCGGACAGGCCTCCGAACCAGCAGATGGTATGCCACGCCGTGAAAATTCGCAACATTCTACCAAGTCATCCAGAAGAGATTCTATGGATGTAGATATGGATGATTCTGACGGGGAGACTGGCGCCGGTGGCGATGACGGTACAATTTCCGATGGGGACAGTGTAGGTGCCGATGGCTCGAAATCAAATAAAAAGAAAAAGTCTCAACGATTTTATTGTACCGACTATCCACCATGCAACCTCAGTTTCACCAGGAGCGAACACTTGGCCCGACACATCAGGTTCGTTTTGTCGTCATAACTATATTCTTGGGCAGGATTTCAGTATCAGGCTGGCACAGGCGCTAACTACCCATCTTAGAAAACATACTGGGGAACGGCCATTTCAATGCCATTGCTCCCGCCGCTTCTCACGGCTTGACAACCTTAGACAGCATGCTCAGACTGTTCATGTAAACGAGGATATTCCAACGGATTCACTCGCTGCGACGGGGTCGCGGTTTCAGCGGCAAATGCGAACTACAGACAGAGTACGGCAAGCAGGCAACAGAGCCAGGGCATCAACGGGTGGCAGCGCGGGCGGGCCTGTTCGCGGTCATTCCAAGAGTCTGTCAACGTCCAGCATTGCCAGCATTAGCTCTGTTGGCTCGGGCTACGGCCCTCAGATGGATGTGAGGAGGCGACCACCACCCCTGGTCATGGCCGCGGATCCTCGGTCTCGGATGTCGCTCGAATCGTACCGAAGCAACGCAGACAGCACGTTTTCATATCGGCCTCCTTCCCCTGGCGATTTCAGCACCCCGACGTCTGCTACCTTCTCAACGGCACAGAGCAGCCCGCGGTGGATGTCAGGAATGGCCTCGCCTACGTCATCCCACTCACGGTCCCAAAGCATGTACAGTTCAGGAAACCGAACGCCAGGCCGACGACTCAGTGTGCCATCCAGCGCAAATCCCTTCCAATCAGCTCCCGGACGTGCCTTATTCAGTGCTGGCCACCTGAACAGCTCACACCCATCCGCCTTCTCGCCCGCGGGTTCCAGCTTGGTTACGTCTCCAACGTCGTCTACGTCTGGGTGGTCCACTCGGCGAGACTCTGTCTCAAGCAATGGCGACGACGCGTGGAGGAGACGCACATGGCACCCAGACAGCCGAACTCAGTCGAACCAACTAGCCGGAGTAAATCAGAACGTGGGACCAAATCCTCCTCCACCTATCGCAAACCCGTCAAACTCTCAGTCATCTCTGCGCCTTCCCGGCATTGAGTCGTTCGACCCGCTTCCACGCCGACATCCGACGCCGCCACCACCCCAGCAGCAGCAGCAGCAGCCGCCGCAGCAACATGGTCCTTCAGCCATGGCCATTGACTCTGAGACGGCATATCGACGATCTTTCCAGCCTGGCGTGGGTGAAGCGGTTCAGCTTGACGAACGCCGTAATTTGAACATGTATGATGCCAGCCTGCAACGTGGATTAAACCGTCTAGATATTAGCCACAAGACGCCCCCTCGTGATAGCGCCGGAAGTTGGGCCTCCGAGGCCAACAGGGCTGTTCAGGCCCAAGCTGAGCGCGTTCAGATGCAAACCAATCAACCAAGCGTTCGATTTCAGGATCAGGTACCTCCTTCCCGACAGTTTCCAGCTTCTGTGCATAGTGGTCGATCTCTTCACCAGCACACCATGTCGGCGCCGTCAATTGCAACGCCACGAGAGAATAAAAGACACGGTTGGTACCACGGACCTGCGCCGTCGCAGGCACCCGGTGAGCATGTTATGCAGGATGCCCGCGGCGCCCATGTTGATCGCATGGTTCACCCAAACTTCACCGGTTTTAGCGGCTTTCCGGGCAGAGAACAGCCGGCTCAGACGCAACAACAGGACGGAAAAGCAAATCCCGACTCGCTCAGGCGCTTGGAGGCGCTTGTGGCCGTCGCGACAAGCGAGGGAACGACAGCGACAGCCTACTAGAGAAGTAGCTTGTCACTCTTCTTCCCAGAATCAGTACTGGTGGATTTCTCCTCTCTACTTTGGACTCCAGACTTGTCTACTATTTCGTACCGGGCATGTCGGAAGCTATGGCCTCCTTTCTTGCTGACACGCCTTGCTTCCTTTGGAACATACATGTTTACCTTTGTTGTACCCGAGTTTCCTCACAAAGACGTGTTTTTTCCCTTTTGGTTTGCGACTTGAAATCGGATCATGACGTGATGAGATACCCACCGGCCGTTATGAGATGGTCAACTGAGAGGCGGCCGTAATACACGATTGGCGAAGAGATTGGGACAGCGCTTAGACGAAGATATCGACGACTCACGTTATGAGGTGGATCAACGGACTGTTGGATGCTATGGCGTTTGTCTCGCCGTGATAGCTAATGACCGGCTGCACCTTTCTTTCTGGATGGATTAGCGTTTGTTTGTGATACCCTGATGTTTGATACCAATTCGGAGGGGTTTGTGTGGTGTTGGTCACTTTTTTTTTTTTTTTTGCATTTTGTTTAGGATGCTGGCGTTTAACTAACGACTTTCTTTCACGGATGGATGATTGGATGACGGGACAGGATAGTGTCAATGTGATTGATGACTGATTATATTGAACTGTGGTGAATGATGTAAATGATTATCATTTCCGACGAACATAGGCAACAAGTCCCAAGTGTGGCCAAGTTGATGCAAATTCCTGTAGCCGGGTACCAGTGGGGGAGGGAGCATGGCATGGCCGCGGAGCTAATTGGCTTGTGGTAGCCGTGTATTACGGAAGACTTGAGGTAGAAAGGGAGCAAGCAGTAGCTTGAAAGGACTGCATAGTACTTGGCCATGACTCTTGATGAGACGGTCATGACTGGATTTCATAGCGCTAAACTAACCAACTGGATCACCTCTTGTGTCACCCTCCAAGCATTCATCAAACGCGGCGACGGTGGGACGCAGATGATGCGTCAGTCCTTGCTCGACACATGTATCACAACCTTGCCGGCCGTCGAGCCCGTCTGCAGATGCTCAAAGGCCTGCAACGCGTCGCCAAACTCGAACGTCTTGTCAATGACGGCGGTCAGCTTGCCCTCGTTCACCCACTGCGCCAGCGCATCCCAGTCGTCGCGGTTGCTCGACGTCAAGTACAAGACGACCTTGTTCTTGCCGCCGCCCAGAAACGACGGCCGAATCAGGTTGGCGACGGCCGAGGCGGCGTGGCCAATGTGCTTCCCGGCGGCGACAATGACGAATACGCCGTCGGGGAGGAGGACGCGGCCGGCGCGGGCGTACAGGTTGGGCGGGTCGTAGCCGACGTTGTCGGCGATGAGGCTGAAGACGCGGCCCCGGGCGGCGAGCTCGTCGACGACGTCGGCGGCCCCGTAGTCGATGACGTCGTCGGCGCCGAGGGAGCGGCACAGCGCGGCCTTGGCGGCCGAGCAGGACACGGTGACGTGGCACCCCAGCAGCTTGGCGACCTGGATGCCAAAGGTGCCGACGCCGCCGGACCCGCCGTTGATGAAGACGCGGTCGCCGGGCTTGACGTGCGGCCGGATGCTCTGGTAGGCCGTGAGCCCGGCGGTGCCCACGGCGGCGGCCACGTCCGGGTCCACGCCGCGCGAGAGCCGCGCGTACCCGTCACGCGGAACCGTCACGTACTCGGACAGGGCGCCGGGGCGCCGCAGCGGCGACACGCGGGCCATGACGCGGTCGCCCGCGCGCACGTCGCCCACGCCGCTGCCCACCGAGACCACCTCGCCGCTGAGGTCCATGCCCACCGTCTTGGGGAACGGCAGGATCGCCCGCGCCCCGAACCCCATCGCCGGCACCTTGTAGTCGGCCGGGTTGATGGCCGCGCTGATGACGCGCACCTGGATCTCGTGCGGCTTGAGCGCCGGCGGCGGCCGCGCGACCGTCGTGAGCTGCAGTGTGGTTTGGACCTCGCCGGGCGTGGCGAGCTGCCATGCCTTCATGTCGGCCATGGTGGCGGCTCTTTTTTTGTCCCTTTCTTCACGTAAGGCTTTGTTGGTGGATTTGATGCCAGATGGGTAAATGAGGTGATTTGCGCAGGTGATGCAGCAGTCAAGTTGGGAGGGGGGTCGTCGAAACTGTCTCTGCCTCGGATAATATATCCCTGAGTGTGTTGCGGTCTAAGTACATGTAGGGGCCCCACCTTCTTTGCAATACATACCGGTACTTCCATACTATCAGAATCAGCCTATTTCTCTTAAGGGATATATAGCTCAAGGTAGCGTTGGAAATACTGGAGCTTACTAGGTATACTATTATATTATCTCTTGGTAGTAGCAAGTGTCTTTCAAGATGGTGCTTCTTGTTGGCTAGAATCCAGTCCAGTGCATGGGACCTTGACACATTCAAAGGGACGAGGACTCGACGGCCAAGGTTGCGGAGATGACGACGGCATTGGCATCGCGGCCCGGGTCCACCAAACGGTGCGTTGTGGCCAATCAGCTTTGTGGGGGGTCGGACTTGGCGCCTGCGATGCGGACTTGGAATTTCCAAAAGGGGCAATAGGCATTTGCGTCTTGTGGTTTTGTGAGATTCGCGTCACTCGTGGGTGGCAGGGCAATGCTGTAGATGTTTTGATATGGGTTACACTTATGACCAGGCAAGCATTGACTGCCGTGGTGCTCCCCAACCTATGTACGGCGACGACCACGTCTTACCGGCGCCTCTTGCGTCGCCGCATCATCTAACTTCCGCGGTAGTCCACGTCAAGGCTCCGGCCATACGAGGCACAAACGGCCCGCATCCGACTGCGTCCCTATCAATAGTTTCTGTGAAACGCAGAAAAGCTACCTGTAACGCTGTGCCGAGTCCCGGCCCGATAGAGACCGGCACCGGCATGGTGAGGGCCTTGGCGTCGAACCGGAAGCAGGACACGTACCTGGAATGGTTCTCGAGAGTGACACAGAAAAGTGGTACAGGAGTTGGGGGATTGCCGGGGAGACAGGGGAGGGTGGTGGGAGGGTATCTTGCTGGGACTGGGGTTTCGTCCGCGAGGTTATATTGTGTTTGGGGGGAGGGGTATGTTTGTCACTCATGACTGGGCTGAGTCCGCGAAAGGCATGGAGCGGGAGACCAATAGAATCTGGTACCGCCCTTCAAGTCTTGGGCTCTACTTTAACGTAGTTAGTGGGTTGAGCCCGAAGAAGGCATGTGTGGCACCGTAATGAGTCCTACGATTCTGCGTACGTTTTTTCCCCGTATGGGACCAGCCTTGGCGATGAGGAACATACAACCGACCGTTCTACCGAAGCGCAACAACACACGGCCTCGGGAAATGTACACGTCCTCCCCAGTCCGCCAGACCTCCCTCTATCCTGTATACGTTTCCCATCTCTGCACCGTGTTCCCGCCCAACACGCCGCAAGCACCACTACCATGGCAAACCGCTCCCACGCCGAGACGGCGAGTCCTACCCTCTTCTTCCTCTCCGTCTACGACGACGGTCGTCCTCTGGCTCGTCGACCTCGTCCTCTGGAAATGTCCAACTCCCGCCGCTCTCCTCCCGCTCCTCACCAGCGCCCTCGGCACGCCATCTCGATATTTGCCCTTCGGAACAGGCTACTTGTCCTCCAGGGCATCCAGTTCGCCGCCCTGCGCCCGCATCTCGCCGAGAACAGCATGATTCTCAGCGCAACCATGTTGCTGCTGTGGCGAAGAAATGAGCACCACCACGGCGCGTTACAACCGCACAGGGAATACTCGGCAGAATGACAGCGCCGACATGTTCGAAGGGGGGGTTCCTGTCGCGCCTCTGCCTCAACAGCGCGCAAAGTAACCGTGCGTGTATCGTGTCTTGAAACCGGCAAGTAAGAGGGCAACCGAGCAGGCGGCAACCGCCCCCAGTCGAAAACCTCGCACGCCTCGCCGTGTTTTCCCCCATCAACACCGGGCATCTTGCGCCAACCACACGCTCATTTATGCGCAATTTTTAAAATTTTCCATTGGGCAAAATTCTTTTCTTTATTAAAAAAAAAGCCATACAATCATGTTCTCCGGGGACACGAGCGACGCCACCGCCTCCAGCACACTGACGTCGCCCTCGTCGTCCGTCTCGTCCACCTCGTCCTCGTCCTCGTCCTCGTCCTCGTCCAGCGACTACGAGCGCACCCCCGAGCGCAAGAGCCTCAACCGCTCGCTCGGCGTGTACAACACCATACGGCGCGTCTCGGCGCTCCTGCCGGGCGTCATCATCGCCGTCGACGCCTGGTGGATCAAGTCGGACAGGCTGTGCAGGCCCGGCGACACAGTGTCCATCTGTAACAAGGTGATTGTGCTGACGTTCCCCGTGGTACGACACCTCTCCCCAGTCCTACGCGCTTGCTCGAGGGCCGGCTAGGGCGAAGACGAGGGAGAGGAATACTGACACTGCGCGCTAGGGCCTCGCAGCCTTCCTCTTCGACGTGGCGACCATTATAGTCAACCGCCTCGGCATCCCGGGCGTGTCGACCATGCCGCTGGCCATCAGCGTCATGTGCCACGTCGTATTGGCCTTTACGTGCTTCATCTCCTTCGCCGGGCTGTTCCTTGTCCTCAAACACTCGGTCAACTTTTCGTGGCCCGCGGCTGTCTTGTTCATCATCTTGGTGTCTTCTTTGGGGTACGTTGCCGTCCCTCCTGACTTGTATGGAGAATGCCATGCGTCTTGACTAGACGCGAGAGAGAGAGAGAGAAAAAGGGGACCAGGTGAGCTGATACTGTGCAGAGTCTTGTCTTGTGCTGCCTTCGTCTACGGAGCAATTTCGTGGCGCTAGGAACGGGTATGCATCAAACTGGAAGCCGACGAGGTCTGATCAGTGGTATTCTGTAGGTATAGTACATATCATTACATGAGTAGCCTTATTGGCCATGATTTTTCTGTTGTTACATTTCATCTGCTTGGACGCCCACTCTCCCCTTCTGGATCATGCGTGGCCTCGTGGTGAATGAATTGGTCATGGCAGAGTTTTCGATGCCATCGCTGCCATCACATTGGGAACCCCTCCAAGATGCAAGTTGAAACGAGAAAAAAAAAAAAGAAGAAGAAGAAAAAACACCTCTTCTTCTCGTCGACATGCATCAGATTCCCACCCCGGCAAAGGCTCCACTCGCCGCAAATCTCAGCTGATACTCTCTCAAGTCAGCCCAATGCCGCAGCTCCTCCTCCTCATCCTCCGCCGTCATGTGGTTCGGATCACTTGCGCGACTCGCCGCGGCAGGACCCGTCTTCTCCAGCTTGATCAGGATGTCAATCAGTTGTGACAAGGCCTCTTCCGACTTGATAGCCACCGGGCCCTTGCGGTCTGCCGAGTCGTTCAATAGCGTCGATGCAACCTGGCGGATCTTGTTGATGAGCGACAGTCCGTTGGGTTCCATGTTTCGCTGCGAGATGCATCCCAGCACCTCAAGGAGGTTCTGCACAATTAATTCCCGTTCCGCGGCCATGAGAGCAAAAATCTCCTTGTCGTCGGCGTCTTGCAATGCTCGTTCTTCCTCGCTGCGGTCCTCCACCGGATTATTCTGCTCATCAGCCAGGTGTACGTCTCGGAGGTTAAAGTACAATTCTACAAAGTACGACCGCGTCGCCAGTTGAGACATGAAGATGTTGGCCTTTTGAATCTCGTACTGTAAGCGACGCCGCTGGGCTGGCTGCGTCTTGATGACATTGCGGACATCGTGGGATGGTTGTGCGTTTGGCCAGACAGGCGGTACGTATTGGAGGCCTGACTCGTCCAGTGTCGCCAGTGAATTCGCGTCTTCACCCTGTGCTGAAAGCTGCAGCTCTGGCGGAAGGTTATCGATGATGCCCTTTGCAGCCATCAAGCCATCCCGTAGAAGGATTCGCTGGTCCGCCCAGGGCAGCGTGTTCATGCCGTACGCAAGCTCCAGGCTGACAACGCCATTCATCGTCGTGTATATGTCAATGCCAAACCGGAACCCTGTCAGCAGTGTGACGGTCCCCTCGGCCTGGTGAATAATCTCATTCGCCAGGACGCAGATGTCGTCGACATTCTCAGGATACGAGGGATAAGGCAAGCTCGGCGTAGATGGTGCAATGACCAAATCCGACCCAGTCATGCCTAATTGAGCCATGGACCTACAAACGTCAATGATTTGGCCATGGCCAGAAGCAGGATTCGAACGCGTCCACTTACCTAATGCCCAACAGGAGACACCAGAACAGGCGCTTCCCGATCTGGTCCTTGACGTGATTAAACGGCAGAGGCTCGGTCGAGTATGGATCTGTGCCAAAGGTTGGCAGATCCCCGGCGTGTTTTGGCCGCATGAAGCCCAGTTCCCGTATCAAAATCAACGTCTCTGCTACAAAGTGGCGCGCGGGATTCCCCTGCAGCGTATAAGCCCCAGCCAAGCCGAGGAAGTAGCTCGTACAGGCATCGTCCAGCGTCTTGGGCTGTTTCAAGACCCATTTACTACCGCGTGTAAGAAGCGCAATGTCGCGACATTTCTCCACCAGGACTATGGCCTTGGGGAACAGATGCGTGCTGTGCTGCGCCTTGAGGTGCTCCCTTGCGCTCCTCGGAAAAGACGCGACCAAGGCACCAACCATGCTGGCCAACAGTCCCAGAAACTCGGGCCTCGTTCGGTCTTCACGGTTCGCAAACGACTGTCGAAAGGTGGGCTCGTGGGGAAACGGCGCCAAGGGATGTATATAGGTGAAGAAGTCGTCGACGAGAAGCTCCAGCACGGGCATGGGCGCAATGGACTCGGCGTCGAGAATGCCATCCGACGAAATGTTCATCAAGGCCTTGGCCGCATTCTGGGGTGACGGGGATGCAGAGGGGAAGCCGGCAGCAGCCATCTCCAGTCGCTGCCGCTTCGCCGCCTTTGCCGCTTCGGCGTGCTTGTTCGGCGGGCCGCGTCTCTTGGTTTCTCGTTCATATGTGCATTCGACGCCCAGCTCGCGACACGGCCGGCAGGGAATGTTGCTGTCGTCACACTTCACCTTTCGCATGCTGCACATGTCACACGCCCTCCTTAGGCGCGTAAGCTTTGGGTTGACGGTCGGGTCGCGCATGACGCCTCCCGGACCGGCGACCAGGTGCTGCTGTGTCATGTCTGGACCCTGAGCAAGCCCAGGCATGCCCACGCCCTGGGGCTGCTGGGACACCTGGGACACCTGGGACACGGCTTCGGCTGCGACTGCTGCTGCGGCATGTTGAAGGGCTTGGGGATTCTGGATGGCCTGCGCAGCGTCGCTGGCGGCTTGGAGGATCTCCAGGCCATTGCTGGCGTAGGCATGCGCAGTCGCGTGCTGCGATGGTGATGGGGGTGGAGAATCCGACATTTTCAGGCAGAGCAACAGGGCCGGCCGGCAAAGGCACGGTTAGAATTGGACGCGCGCGACGGTGAAGGTTGCGAAGGCTGATTGTCGGCGGATTTCCGGATCTTGATGAGTTGAAGCGAGGTGACGCCGGCCCAAGGCTCCAAAATTTTGGTGTTGGCCATGTGGATGATCACGTGCTGGCCCGTGTACCGGGCCTGGTCTCGGCACTTGGTCTCTTACCCTGATTTCGCGATGTCTAGGCGGATATGACTACCTCCTACCTAGGTAGGTAGTTACTCCGTGCCTGTTCGGATAGTCTCGTGATGCTATTGACTGCATGAAGAGTGGTCTGGACAGAAATGCACAGCCACTCTGTCACCTCCTCAACACGCCGATAAATGCTGCGCAATCCAACGGCACACATCCTCCGGTCCGAAATATCCAGAATCGCCAGGCTAGGCAATATACAGTTCGGAATCCCCCCAGAATTACGGCTTTATTGCTCTGCCCGTCATCGCGATTGCCGCCGGGGAAGCTGCGTCTCGGATAACAGGGCAAAATAATAAGGTCGAGGAACCCCCCCTTGGACCGGATGAATCGTTTCTTCTGCAAAGTCCCCTGAATACTAGGAAACCTACGGAGTATATCTCCAGTACGGAGTACATGCAAGTGGGCGCTCCGGCGTGATGACAATTCCAAAACAAAGGCTTCAAGGCCGTGGCGGCTCCCCGAGAGGCTGGTACAGAATTCGCGGGGATGGCAAGGATATCGACGGCACGGGCTTATTTTGTACAAGTTATATCACAAAAAAAGCAATAACATCGCTGGGTCAAAGAGATTAAATGAATGGAATGTACTATGAGAACGCCATCTTCAAGAACTGTACCCTTTTTAGCAACATATTCTCCACTCAATCTGGAAACATCTGGAAGTCCCTGATGTCCGGAACCCCGTACCTCGGCCCCTCAGTGCCGATAAACGTGTTCAAATCCGGGGAAAACCAAGACAACGGCCGCTTGTGGAATTCATCTTCCCGCGCGAATCCTCCCACTCTGGACGCGGTCCCAATGACCGATGCGGCGTTATTGCCAAGTATGGCTGAGAAACTGGAGCGCGGTAAACCAGGTGATTGGCCGGATCGTATGTCCATACTCTCCTTGGATGCTTTCGCTACCGTGTGTAGACAGATTCGACCTTGGCTAATGACGCAGCCCGCTCGGCTGTGCACATTGACGGTTCTTCTTCTTGGTCGCGTACCCCTTTTAGGCTCGTACGTACGACAGAAGCGGGTTGACTCGCCTTTTTCCTCTACATGATTTTCCCCAAATTTTGTGGCTTTGCTGGCTCCCAAATGCCGAGAGTCAAGCCTGATCAGCGTCGGCGTGGGAAGACGCCCAAGGTCCGTACGGGCTGTCGAACATGCAAGTCAGTCTCCCGCAGCGGATGGGAGGGTATCCGCGGTCTTTGTGCAGGATGCCAATTTCTGTCCCAAGCTCGGTGTGGACTGAGCAGTGCTAATCGTCTACCAACACTGAGCTGAGTTTCATCGTCGTGGTGCCATCGCCTGTCCGCCGAGAGGAATCCCGTGCCCTTCAGTACCTCTGTGAAGAAACCGTCTCTCAAATGACGTTTTTTCGTCATGAGTTTTGGACGCGGCAAGTGATGCAGGTTGCCCACTCGGATGAATGTATTCGGCATTCTCTCGTTGCACTGTCGTCCTACCACGAGTCCTTCTCCAGTCCAAAGCAGGCCAGGCGGAATCAATTCGCGTTGCGCCACTACAACATGTCGATTAGCGGGATCCTTGGATCGCCGAGGACTGCAGAAAATGCGCACTTTCATTTAATGTCGTGTATCTTGCTTATCTGCATCGAGGTACGGGCGGTTATTGCCCATCTCAAGGCCCGTATGCTGAAATAGTCTCCCATAGGCATTGCAAGGACACATATCGACGGCAGTGCAACTTGTCAAGGCAGGCTACAGAATCTCCAAGAACAAAAAAAAACCAACTGGCGAATAACAATGGCGCAAAAAAAAAAAAGAAAGGGGCCATTGTCTGATGCCAGTGCTTTTTTTTGGCTTCGCTGACAGCTTCCTGCGCCGCATCATCGCTCAAATATACATGGTAAGGAAACAAGGTGCAAGGCACAAAGCTTTGCAGCCGATACGACGTTGCAGTTGATAAGAGACTTGGATCCGGACATAAAAACCATTGTAACAAACATTCTGCAGCCCGGCGAGCTGTCGCGCTCCTTTGACTTTACTTCTCTGGCCGACGCCCAACAGGGACTGAGTGATATTCGCCTACAGTTCGAGAGGTGTGATATGAGGGGGCTCGTGGAAAAGGTCTCGGCCTGGTCCACGGCATTTGAAGAATGCAAATCATTAAACTCTGCAGCTCTCACATCTCGAGCCAACAGGAGAGCAGTGGCTTTGCTGGAACTACAGTCGAGGTATTGTGCGGTTGATATTGCCATCAACTGTGCTGGCCATCAAGCGAACCAGCTCCTCTGGGATCGATACATTGGCGCCTTTACCGAAATGCTGGATTTTGCTGAGAAAGCAATGGATTTGCAACATCCAGACATGAAAGGTGACGCAAGTTGTTCACCCCAGTTTCATATGCACTCCGGTACGGTGCCGGTGCTATACGGGATAATTGCGAAATTTCGAGACCCGACGATTCGCAGACGCGCCATCGGGCTCATGGCCTCTTGTTCTCTGCAAGAAGGCGTGTGGAACAACAATCTTGTACTAGGGGTTGCACGGAGGATCATGGCCATCGAGGAGGGGAGTCTTGGTCTATGGCCGGCATCATGCATAGACATCCCTGCCGAGCCTAGAGTTCGTTCCACTGCAGTCGCAGCAGGTGCAGGTGATAACCAGTATATGGTTGGCTACCAACTAGGTCGCGGCTGGTGGTGGGAGGGGCTGTCCTGGACTGAGGCGAAACCTCATTAATCATTTAGCGATACGTGCGGTGTCAAGAGCTGTTGAGCTGGTAATATCATACTTTACATCTCACATTGACCGCTTTCTGAGCATGAACCTGAGTGATTAAGCTACTGTATTGTATTTGTGTCGTATGTGTTGTTGACCTTTGAGTGTGGAGCCGACACTCATCGGGCGCACCTCGCTTCTGTAACCGAGCCATGTCGTTCTTCGCCATCCCATCTTTTAGGCTTAGATCTGATTCAGGTCCGATGGTTCAGATGCACATAAGATGGGACCTCCGTTATCTAGAAATCCAGTACGAGCTGTCCAATCGAGTGCCAATCGATCTCGTAACCGGCTTCCATTTTGGGCCCATGATCGCCTCAACCGCCAGCAGGCCCACTTGACCGTCAGTGCGGATATTGTTCTTCGGCCCTGCACGCAAGCACGATCTGTGCGATATGGTCCAGGGCACGGGCGACAAAGATACTAATACTTATCCACTGGACCAGGAACAGACGGGATGGTTCGTCCGTGCCCTTGAATCGTGGCCAAACCCATGTCGCGGGAGTGCTGTGCGTGGAGAGTCCGTCGACGAAAATTCTAATTGCCCTCATCGCCAAGGTAGCTAGCTTTCTCTAGGCCTCGGATCTCCTTGAATGTGTTGACGACAAATGAGAGCGGAAGGCCAATCACGATGAAGTACATGAGTAGACTAATTCTGAGACTTTGGATAAGTCGCTCCATAAAGTTAGTAATGTCCCGCTAACAATAAGAACCGCGTCGTATTGATGGCATGCCACTGTTGTTTGTTTTCGCCGTAGGGCGTCAGTCATGGTCATAGTTTAGTTTAAATGCTCAATTGCCAGCCCTCTCCTCGTTGATTGAGGCAAAATTGAGAACACAGAGGACAAGACCGCGATAAGCCCACGAGCCATGGAGCTGCAATCGTTTTTTTCATGGTTTCTTGGTCTATTTGTTGTCTTGCTCTCATCTGTACCTGGAATACTTGCTGTGCCGGGTTCATTCTCTGAGACACATCGCCCAGACTGGTCAAAAATCCATTCGCGATTTGCGTCTCGCTCTCAAAAAAACTCGACACAGGATAAGTACCTCATTGGTACCGGGAAAGCGGACATCACAGGACCGGCGGCCGATATCATCCTTACCGGCTATGCAAACCTCGAGCAGGTCGGCGGCGGTATTCGGCAGAGGTTGTTCAGCCGAGCTTTTATTATTGGTGATGTGAACAACCCCGAAGACAGGATTGTCTATGTCGTTCTTGATAATCTGGTCGGAGATACGGCTATCCGCTTTGGGGTTTTGGATGCGCTCAAAGGCATGGGAGCCCCCTATTCCGTCTATGGCCAGACCAACGTTGCACTTGCGGCAGCACATAGCCATTCCGCGCCGGGTGGTTGGAACAACTACTTGGTTCCTCAAATTCCGTGCTTGGGGTTCACCGAAGAAAGTTATCAGGCCATTGTTGACGGTGCGGTGCTGTCCATCAAACGAGCACATGAAAGTCTTGAAGAGGTGAGGATCCAGAGCCCATGGTCTTTTTGACCGTGTCATGTCTGGCTTGCGCAATGCCAAACAAGTATTAGGATGGCAGCTAACATTTTGTACGCAAGGGATACCTTGATGTCGGCACCACTGAGATTACGGATGCCTCCATAAATAGATCACAATGGTCCTATTTGCAAAATCCTGCCGCCGAACGAGCCAGGTATGGTGCGTCCACCGACACAACTATGACTTTGTTGCGCTTCACCAGAGCCTCGGATAATAAAATAACTGGTTTGCTGAACTGGTTTCCGGTGCATGGTACATCGCTCTACCGAAATAATACCCATGTTGCGGGCGACAATAAAGGACTAGCAGCATGGATGACGGAACAAGAGATGAGGAGAGAGTCTGCATTTGCTAGCAATTTTATAGCGGCGTTTAGTCAAGCAAACCTCGGAGATGCCACCCCCAATGTAGAGGGGGCTTGGTGTGAAGACGGATCTGGCAAACAGTGTGATTTTGAGAACGCAACATGTGCAGATGGAACTGTTGCAAAATGTCAAGGCCGTGGTCCTCACTGGCAAGTTCAAGACCAAGGCGCAAGCAGCTGCCATGAGATTGCACTCCGCCAACTGAGGGGTGTGAAAGAGATTCTGGTGAGCATCAATGTGCAGACGCATCGGCTTTCTTGTTTGCAGAACATGCTGACCTGGTCCGCCAGACTTCCATGTCCAAATCCTCCACTCCTGTTCAGGGGCCCACGGTTAAGTCGTTTCACTTCTTCCACAATATGGAATATTGGGAATTCACATTACCGAATGGGAAGGCTGCCATGACTTGCCCTGCCGCACTTGGGTACGCCTTTGCCGCCGGGACGACGGATGGCCGAGGCGAATTTGACTTTGTTCAAGGGGACAACGGTAAACCACACAACCGTGAGTGGGACTTTCTTACGCACCTCATCAAGAATCCATCCCAGCGTCAAACAGACTGCCAAAAGCCCAAGCACATATTTCTCAGTGCAGGAGAGCTTAAAGACCCGTATGAATGGGAACCAAGCATCGTGGATGTCATGATGTTTCGAGTCGGTCAGCTGGTCATGATCCTAAGCCCCAGTGAGGTTACCACGATGAGTGGCCGGCGGTGGAGGGAAGCCGTTGGGAAACAGGCAACTTCATTTGTTGATGACCCAATTGTCGTTCTTGGCAGCCCGGCCAATACCTATGCGCACTACGTCGCGACGCCCGAGGAGTACGATGTTCAGCGTTATGAAGGCGCTTCGACACTCTTTGGCCGTAATGAACTCGACGCTTATATCAATCTCACAGTCAGCAATATGCATTACTTGAAGCCCAACGCGACAGAAAAGCCGGATCAGGGAATTTTGCCACCCGATAATAGAAAGAAGTCATTTGATTTTGTGTCGCCTGTGATATACGACACAGCGCCTCCCCTCAGACCGTTTGGCCAGGTCTTGAAGCAGCCCCAAGCCGGGTACAAGCGTGGCGATACAGTCAAGGCAAGTTTTCAAGGGGCGAATCCACGGAATAATCTGCGCCTCGAGGGAACTTTCGCGGCGGTTGAGAAGCAGGGCGGGGACGGGACATGGAGCCAAGTCGTCGACGATGCGGACTGGTATCTCGTGTATACGTGGCGGCGCACAAGCACTCTCCTAGGATATAGCGAGGTCGACTTTACGTGGGATACGTCGGGGAACGCTGTACCAGGAAGATATCGATTCAAGTACTACGGCGATGCTAAGAAGCCCGGTTTGGGCATTGAAGCGTTCACTGGAACTAGTAATGCATTCGAGATCAGTTAGTTTTTTTTTTTTTTGGTGGGGGGGGAGGGGGAGGGACAGATAGCACGTAAAAATGCAATATGGGTGTTTTTGGCGGAGCGTGGATACAAATTTTCTCGACAGTTACGGAGTAGATGTGAATGGATGGTCGCGTTGACAAGCATGATATTGGTTCATGTCCCGAGGTTTTCATCTGGCTGCCGGCCCAGCACTGGTCCCCATTGGAACTAGCGAATCGAGGAGCCGGAACGTTGGGAAATGTGATTGTTTCGTAGACTAGTGATGCAGGTGATTGCAAACGGCGGGCGGTTGCTGCCCAAGAGCCGCCGGGCCTCTTTAACCGAGGCACAGTTCACCTTGCTGGCATTGCGGCCTCACCGTAACTTGCGACTTCGTCCCACAGATGGGCTGGTTTAGGTGTCTTGGACCCTGCAGCCTCACTGGGCACAGGAGAGGGTGATATTTGCTGCATGTTGGATGCCGTGGTAGCTTTGGTAAGATCCATTGGCGTAAATACTGTACAAATGTATGCAGAGAATCGTCGCTGCGAGGTGCCCAAGCACCAAAGCACCAAACCCTGACCAACACTTTGCGAAGACAAGATTGAGACAATGATGTCTGGTCAAGGATACGTTGAATGTTGCGGTGGAAGGCAAGCCAGTCGTGCCTGCCCCTCATTGCTGGTGCCCCTCCGCGACGCGGTGGTCTCGCTGGCATGTCACGCACTGGACAAAGGAGGTCATGCAGGCTCTTTATTCCTCGCATCGATTTCCGTCACAAGAGCAGCGTGGCATGTTGAAACGATCCATGATGATGACAAGACAGCCATGCAGCTCCTTGCAGCTTTCAAACCAACCAACGGAAGCTGGCAGCGTTGCCCAAACCCCGTCCACGGTCATGCATTCCAGGCAAATCTATTAGCAAAGCGAAATCACGAACAGGCCACAATATCCATCTGCCGCGACAGTGCTGACAGATCCGGCGGCGCAACGGCCAGGGTTACGAGGGGCTTCTTGATCGCTAAGTGCTGCATCAGGAGTGGGAAGGAGTTACTCCGTATTGTGAAAAGGATCTCGTCTCGTCCGGCAGACTCATGTGGTCTGCAACTATTTGAACGGTCGGGGAGCATCGTTCTCTCGGCATCTTTCAAACCGGGAGATCGACTTGCATTCCCCCAGCCACAAGCATAAAAAGACTGGCGAATCGGCCTTGGCGCCTTCACATGCTCCCCAGTTAGGCGCACGCAAGATCCACAAGATTGAACTCTAGAGTTCCTTGAACAAACACTGTCTGGAGTCAGTCCCCCAGAGTTGTCAACGCAACCCGAGGCAATTAGAAGCGGCGACACCGGTGCTTGCGACTGCGACGCGATTTCCCATGGCCTACAACTCTCTCCGTACTTGACATTGATACTTGCGTTGGGGGAGCGAGCTGACGGTCCAGATTGCGACACCGACTACTCTCCGTACTTGATACCCGAGTGGTTGAACACCAATAAGACGCTCTTGAGTTGTATCGAGAGCCCGGACCCTGGCGAGGTGCTCGAGCTGACTTTGGCCGCCCTTCCGGAATCTCAAAGATTTTGTTGTGTTGGCTCAAGGTTCCTCCACAACCACCGTTTCAACGTTTGAACGATCCCTCTTCACCACCAACCATAACGGTTGCACACAAACCCCAGCATCAACAGACAAGCAACAGTAACGCAACATTTGTCCTAACCAGCAACCAATAAAGCCGGGGGACGCCAATAGACGCAGCCACGATACCCATCTCGCTGGTGCCCATATCCTGGACCAGAGTTCCTTGCCTCGTCCCATTTTCCCTCGAGTGGGACCTGGTCAGCGTCATACCCCTCACTCCCCCAATCGAGGCCCAGTCCCATCCAAGTCCCAATATTCGAGGTTCCTTCAAATTCGCAGCTCGACCCAACACAGTCGAGTCTTCTGCGTCTCCTCTCCGAACCCGTCGAGACTCGAGTTTCGCCCATCAGCCCCTGCCTCTGCCAGCGACAACTACGACGATACACACTCCCGAGCCTGCTTGCTCCCGCGATGGCGCGCCGTGAATCTCTCTCAGAGATTCGCGCCGCCAACCCGGATTTAGGCCTCAGCGGCAACATCATCTCCGCCGCATTCAACATCCCCTATTCCTTTACCTACCGCAAGGGAGGCGATTGGGTGAGAACCAGCCCCGTCGCAAAATTTCAACTGTCCATGCTTGAGACTCTTGTTTTTTGTTGTTATTGTACTCTCGTAACTGACATCGTCACCTCCAACAGGACCTGAGACCCCGCCGAGGCCAATCCGCGCTTTTCGACTCCTTTGCCTACCTTTCCTCCAGTGCCACGCCGTGGAATCACACCCTCGTGGCCTGGACCGGCGAGATAGACTCTCCTCAGGAGACGCCTCTTTCTTCCGCCGCATCCTCTGGGCAGACAACGAGCAGTAGTCTATCGGGGCAGACGACCGTTGGTATCTCCTCCCTGAATGCTCTCTCAGCTCCCGTTCCCGTTGATGGTACTACGCGGCTTCCCACGCCACCGCCCCTCGACGGCCTTTGGCTACCGAAAGCCGACCAAGCTAAGCTGGAGTATGCCCTTTCTCACAGCAAAACTATTCGGACAGTGCCAGTATGGCTCTCGGACGAGGCGGACGGTTCTGAGGATGGCGTCATGTTGAAGGACCAGTCAAGGTGGCGGCGGTACGCACACCACCATCTATATGCCTTGTTTCATTACAAACAACACGAACCTACGGACGGTCGCAAAGAGCGCATTCAGTGGGCGGACTATTATCGCATGAACCAGAAATTTGCGAATAAAATCATCGAAATCTACAAGCCCGGAGACATTGTCATAGTCCATGACTTTTACCTGATGCTCCTCCCCAGCATGTTGCGCCAACGGAACCCGAACATGTACATATCATTCTTCCTACACTCTCCGTTCCCTAGCAGTGAGTTCCTGCGGTGCCTCCCGCGGCGAAAAGAGGTGTTGGAAGGAGTTCTCGGAGCCAATTTGGTAGGGTTTCAGTCGTACAGCTACTCGCGGCATTTTTTGAGCTGCTGCACCCGCATTCTTGGGTTTCCCTCCGATACTCTTGGCATCGATGCCTACGGGACTAGGGTTCAGGTAGGCGTCTTTCCTATAGGAATTGACGCTGCCAAGGTGGAGACGCACGCGTGGGCTGATTCGGTGAATGAGAAATATGATGCTTTGAAGAAGATGTATGCCGGTAAAAAGATCATTGTTGGACGTGATAGGCTCGATAGTGTCCGTGGTGTGGCACAGAAGCTTCAAGCATTTGAGCGGTTCCTTGAAATGTACCCGGAGTGGAGAGAAAAGGTGGTTTTGATCCAGGTCACTTCTCCAACCACGGTCGAGGCCGAAAAGGACGATGATGAGAGCAAGATTGCTACAAGAGTGAACGAACTGGTCATGAAGATCAACGGGGAGTTCGGCAGCTTGGGATTCTCTCCCGTGCAGCATTACCCACAATACCTGGACCAAGACGAGTACTTTGCTCTACTCAGAGCTGGAGACATTGGTTTGATCACTTCAGTCCGAGATGGTATGAACACGACGAGTTTAGAGTACATTGTCTGCCAAAGGCAGGGCAACGGGCCACTTATCCTCTCAGAGTTCAGCGGGACCGCGGGAAGTCTGAGTGACGCAATTCACATCAACCCCTGGGACTTGACTGGTGTTGCGGAAAAGATCAATAGTGCGCTTACAATGTCGGATGGCGAGCGAAGCGGAATGCAATCTCGCTTGTACAAGCACGTGACGACATACAATGTTCAAGCGTGGATTAACAAGTTTATTCGCAAGGTATACAATGTGCTGGGCGAAACCGACACGGCCAATGCGACGCCTCTTCTTGACCGTGCTGTCTTATTGTCCAAGTACAAATCGGCGGGCAAACGACTATTCATGTTCGATTACGACGGTACGCTGACACCAATCGTCCGAGAGCCCAGCGCCGCGATTCCGTCTGAACGCATCATCCAATCACTCAAGCGCCTTGCCAGTGACCCCAAAAATGCGGTATGGATTATTTCTGGCCGGGACCAGGAGTTCCTCGGGCAGCACCTAGGCCACATTTCTCAACTTGGGTTTTCGGCCGAACACGGCAGTTTTATGAGGGATCCTGGATCAGAGGAGTGGATTAATCTGGCAGAGAAGTTTGACATGGGATGGCAGGCCGAGGTTATGGAGGTGTTCCAGAAATACACCGACAGAGTCCCTGGTAAGGCGGCTGGACTACAATGGGAGAATTTTTTCCCGAGGTTCGATATAGGCTAACCATGGCAACAGGGTCGTTCATCGAACGGAAGCGATGCGCACTTACATGGCACTACAGACTTGCAGATCCGGAGCAAGGTGTGCACATGGCGCGAGAGTGCCACAAGGAACTTGAAAGCACGGTGGGCGCCAAATGGGATGTTGAAGTTATGCCAGGCAAGGCAAACGTGGAAGTTCGACCGACCTTCATCAACAAGGGCGAGATCGCCAAGCGGCTCATCGCAACGTATCATAACCCAGAGCGTGCACCGTCGCAACTCGACCCCAACCCGGGGCGTGTTGAGTTTGCGCTCTGCATGGGCGATGACTTTACGGACGAGGACATGTTCCGCAGCTTAAACGGAGCTACTGGCGAGGTGTTGCATCCAGACCACGTGTTTACTGTGACTGTGGGGGCTAGCACAAAGGTGACACTGGCCAAGTGGCATTTGCTTGAGCCTGAAGACGTGATTGAATGTGTGGCGTTGCTTGCAGGGGTTGGTGATGCCTCGGCCCTGAAGCAAATGGGCGAGGTTAACCTGGCTGCGCTGAGCACTGTAGAGGGACAGATTCCCCCCTCGGAGAAAGCGGGCATTCTGAACTGACGAGGCAGACATGAAGCAAGGACGGGGCTTTCTTTGCGTGGCAGCGGGGTTTTAGACGGCATGATGCTTTTTTTTTGGCCCCGGAGAAAAGGGGGGAAGGGCTACACAAGGATCACCATGGACGCATTGCAACTACAAGAAGAATTAGACATAGGCATTTGGTAGATGCACAGGGCGCAGAAGAAGAATCAAGCGCAAGAATAGAAGAGATATACAACATGATGATGGCATCTTTATCTATAGGCTATCCTGGAATTGGTTTAAACATGACATTTGCTCCAGCGCCGTCGCAGCGACATGGAAAGACTCGCGTTGTGCGTGGTCCAGGGGGGGCACGCAGAGCCGTTTGCTTACGCTAGCTACTCCGTACATGTGACGCCGTTGGTTGACAAACGTCATCCACAAGACTGACAAAGCGGCCAGCGGAAGCGGTTAGCCCGGCTCTTATTCCCGGCAAAAGCGTCCACTGGCATTCAACCGACCAACGACGTCATGCTTTTTTCCGCCCGAAGTGGCCGACCGGCGTGGCTTGGCCCGCTCAACTCCGCCACTGCCGGACCGATTGTGCGAGTCAGAAGCCTGAAAAGGGGCGAGAATCGCATCTATTTCCACGAACTTGGTCACGGGAACAGTTGTACTTTTTTTTATAACTCGGGAGAGTGGACATGTACCTGGGCGGCGGGGTCTCGAGAATCACAATTCTTTGCAAAAAAACACCTCTCCGGCGTTGGTGGAGACTCGGTGCTTCGGCGGCGGCATAAGACGTCATGATGGGGAAGGCCGATACATGCTCCTTTTGGGGATGCTGGGGATGTTGGGGATGCTGGGCTTGCACCGTGGCATGGCTATCCGAAATGCACAATGCCCCTAGCCGAGGATGAATGCGTCTTGTCTCAGGACAAGTCGATTGGGGAGGGGGGTTGTGGACATGATGATGCCGTCTGCCGGTCGTGGAAGAAACATTGATGCTTACGACACGCTTGCTCAACAGAGACGGACCGATTCAGTCGGCGGATCCCTCTCACTTTCTGGAGCGAGCCCCGGTACCCCGTTGTTTCCCCTTGGCTTCCCCGTGGCCGGGTTCTCCGTGAGATGACAGTGTCCATGTCCCCCCATGATCGTGGAGAAGAACGTGGTGCCTCAACTTGGGGCCCCGTGGCCACCCGCGATGCGACGTGCGTATAAAGAGGGTTGGTGCCTGATCCTTGCCGCCCTGTTGTACTGCGTTTCCCATTGTTCTACACAGGGACATTGTTTTTTATATATACACGCACTGCTTAACAAGCCTTCCTGTCGCCCGCCATGAAGGGCTTCATGACAGTCCGATTCGACCATGTCAATCCCGCGTCTGAAAAGTTCAACCAGAATGAGGTCCGCGGCTCGCTGGCCGGGCTGGACTACTCCCCGCTGCCGAGGCTGACGATGCGGTCTCTAGCCATGGGCTGTCTGGTTAGTATGGGCGGACTGATGTAAGTGTTTTTTCTTTTCACGGCGGCCCTCAAAAACCCCCCCACACAGGCTTATACATGGTCACCAGTTTCGGCTACGACACGGGCCAGATCTCCGGATTCCTCGAAATGCCCGACTTCCTGGAGCGGTTCGGCATGACGAACCCCGACAACGGGCAAAAGTACTTCTCGGCGGTGCGGTCGGGGCTAATCGTGTCGCTGCTCTCCATCGGCACGCTCATCGGGGCGCTGACGGCGGCGCCCGTGGCGGACCGCATCGGGCGCAGGCCCTCGGTCTCGATATGGTGCCTGGTGACGGCGGTCGGGTTCGTGGTGCAGATTGCGGCCGTGTCGGCGTGGTACCAGGTCATGATCGGGCGGTTCATCGCCGGGCTGGGCGTGGGCGCGCTGAGCCTGCTGGTGCCCATGTACCAGGCCGAGACGGCGCCGCCGTGGATCCGCGGCGCCATGGTGTGCGCGTACCAGCTCTTCATCACCCTGGGCATCTTCCTGGCGGCCACGTTCAACTACGGCACCGTGACGCACCACGGCGGCGACTCGGGCAGCTGGCGCATCGTCATCGGCCTGGGCTGGGTCTGGACCGCCGTGCTGGGCGTCGGCATCCTGGCCTTGCCCGAGACGCCGCGCTTCGACTTCCGCCACGGCCGCGCCGAGCGGGCCGCCGAGACCATCCGCAAGGTCTGCGGCGCCGGGCCCAACCACTGGGCCGTCCGCACGCAGGTCGACGAGATCGAGGCCAAGCTGCGCGCCGAGGACACGGTCAAGCTCGGCCCCGCGCGCGAGTTTGTCGCCATGTTCTCGGCGCCCAAGATGGCGCGCCGCATCGCCCTCGGCGTCGCCCTCCAGATGTTCCAGCAGCTCACGGGCGCAAACTACTTCTTCTACTACGGCACCACCATCTTCCGCTCCGTCCAGATCAGCAGCTTCGTCACGCAAATCATCCTCAACACCATCAACTTCCTCGTCACCTTCATCGGCCTCTACATTGTCGAGCACTTTGGCCGCCGCCGCTCGCTCATGGCCGGCTCCGCCTGGATGTTTGCGTGCTTCATGGTCTTTGCCACCGTCGGCCACTACCGCTTCGACCGCCAGGACCCGCAGCGCACGCCCACCGAGGGCGTCGTCCTCATCGTCTTTGCCTGCCTCTTCATCCTCGGCTTCGCCACCACCTGGGGCCCCATGATCTGGACCATCCAGGCCGAGCTGTTCCCCTCGCGCTACCGCGCCAAGGGCATGGCCCTCGGCACCGCCTCCAACTGGACCTGGAACTTTTGCATCGGCTTCTTCTCCACCTTCATCTTCAACGCCATCGACTTCCAGTACGGGTACGTCTTCGCCGCCTGCAACGTCGTCGGCGGCCTCGTCGTCTTCTTCTTCGTCGTCGAGGGCCAGGGCCGCACCCTAGAGGAGATTGACACCATGTACCTCGAGGGCGTCACCCCCTGGAAGAGCTCCAGCTGGGTGCCGCCCCCGGCCGAGGACATGGCCCGCATCAGGAGGGAGGCCGGCCTTGACCTGGACGCGGCTGCCGCTGCCGCCGACCCGAGCAACGCCGGTGCTTTGGGCGCCACGCGGAGAAACAAGGAGACTGGTGACGAGCCGCCGCATCACCAGGAGACGGTGTAGAATCAAGTCCTTTCCTTGTCTTATATTTCCCTCCGTGTACCTTGTGCAAAATGTAGCGATGGACTGTTTTGGGCAATTTTCTCATCGTATATCGTATTCTATTTATTTTTTTAATTTTCACGGCGGCATTGGTAGTGTATCAAGAGAGACATCATTTCAACGGCCATGGTGAGCTTCACGACGGGCTCTAACTATCTAGTGCAAAGCACCGCTCGCTGCTGTCTGCATTGTTCCCCCACCAGTGCGGCATCTTGACAACCTTGCCGGCCCCAAAGCACAGGAAGATGAGCAGCATGTTAAAGTTGAAGCCGGCGTCAAATGCCGCCGCCAGGATGTAGTTCCACCGCGCCCACAGCTCGTACTTGTACCTGTAGCACCAGAACATGACGACGAAGCCGCCCAGGAAGCTGGAGAAGTAGCCGGTGCTGATGTTGCCGTAAAAGGTGGACATGCTGGAGAAGAAGATGGTTGTGTTGAAGAGGTTGAACTTGGCCCTGGGGAACCTCTTGTGCAGCAGGAACATGACGACGGGCGCGGCGGCGCCGACGAGGAACCCGTAGGGGACGACCTTGAACAGGGGCTGCTGAAACAGGCGCCGGGGCCCGACGAGCACGTACTGCACGCCCAGGGTGAGGCTGGACGCGAGCGACTGCCCCGTCCACTGGTGCGTGGGGTCCTCCTTGACGCCGGCGAGGTAGTCGAACTTGGTGTCGAGGACCCAGCGGATGACGGCGTAGTCGATGGGGATGCCGATGAGGGAGCCAAAGATCTGGGAGAAGAAGACGGCCTTGGGCGGGATGTGCATGTAATGGCCAATCTTCATGTCCTGCAGGTTGAGCTGGGCGCGGTACCAGGCGTCGCCGGCGACGGAGCCGTAGGCCGACGCGCCGCACGGGTTCTTCCAGCCGGACACGGCGTTGATCATGAGCCCGTACAGCAGCTCGTTGGTCGACCCGATGGCGAGCTGGAAGTTGGACAGCGCGTACAGCCAGCCCAGCGGCACCACCACCACGGCGCCCGTCGCGATGCCCACAAAGTACGTCCACACGGGGATGAAGATGAGCCCCCGCGCGCAAATGACCACCATGATGACGAGCGAGACGGCGAACAGCGCCGCGAACCACCAGAAGGGTATCTCGTCGTACGGCCGCTGCAGCACGTTGATCTGGTCGTCGTACTGCTCCGTCACCTTGCGGCCGTCCCTGGCCGTCCGCCGCTCCAGGAACTTTTCCACGCTGGCCCTGATCTGCCCGAAGCCGAAGAGCGCCATCCACACCAGCGCCGACGCGTAGGCCGCGTAGTCGAAGAACATGTTCCACAGGTACTGCGCGCCGACGTAGAGGTCCCCGTGCTGCGCGTACGCAGTCGTGTTGAGGCGCATGTCGGGCGTGAGCAGATCCGCAAGGGGGTACTTGGTGCCGTTTTCTACAGACGTTTAGCCAGCCGCGATGAAGACATGACCCCCTTTGGCAAGGCACGGCGAAACTCACCCAAAAAGACGCGGTTCGACATCAGGCCGTGGTTCCAGCTCGCCAGGTTCCCCCACTTGGCCGCCGGCAGCAACACCCAGCAGTTGACGGCAAAGGCGGCAAACATGATGACCTGCGTCCACCACGGCGTCAGGAACAGGCTCGCGCCCGAGGCGATGCTGGACCAGTCCAGCGACAGGTTGAGGAAGCCCATGCCGCCGAAGCCCGCGCCGACAAAGTTGGCCACGGGGCTGCGCGGCGCCACCCAGCACAGGAACGCCAGCGACCCGAGCATGGGGAAGACGAACTCGGGGAGGAACTGCCACAGGATGACGGCCACGAGCACCCCGAAGAAGACGCGCATCTGCTTGCGCGAGAGCGGCGACGGATTCTCGCGCTGCTTCTTTTGCGTCTCGAAGAGTGCCGTCTGGCAGAGGCTGTGGTTGGCATCTCTGGTGTCAGCGTGATTTCCATTCTTCCAATAGCTGGAATTCGGGACGTGAGGGGAGACTCTTACGCTTGAAACCAAGGGTACTGCGGATCGTAGATGAGAAACTGCCTCGCCAGCGCCGCGTACGAGTACCCCGTCCACGTAATCGCCAGCATGAAGAAGACGGCCACGGCGCCGTTGACCCGCTCGCCAAAGTACAGCTCCGACATGGAGATGGGCGTGTAGCCAAGGTTGTACGTGGCGCCCGAGGCGGCGGATATGGTCACCAGCACATGCTCCTTGGTGCTGAAGGGGCCCGGGTTCAGGCTGAAGCCGTGCCGCGTGAAGGGGATCCGGACGCGCCGCGCCGGCAGCACCTTTGCCAGCCACACGCCCACGTAGTTGGAGGCGATCTGGACGAAGAAGACGGAGTAGGGCGCGTACGTGGTGCGGAAGTGCGCCATCTGCGAGAGGAAGGCGCCGGGGGCGACGAAGAGGATGGTCAGCAGGAAGTAGCGGAACGTGAGCGTCGGCTCCGTCGTGTCGTCCTTGAAGCCGACGATGCGGCGCACATACGGCGGGATGTCGCGGACCCGCGGGTCGTCCTCCGAGACGGCCTCTTCGTCGCCGTTGGCGTTGACCAGGCTGTACAGCACGCGGGTGCCGTTGTTCTCCGCATCCTTACTGAGCGAGTCGCTGTGCTGGTCGGCGGCGATCTGGGGCCCTGCCTTCTCGTCGATGCCCGCGACGGCGGCGTCGTCGTCTGTAACGACGGTGGGCTGTGCCGTCACGGCGTCGGACAGCCGCTCGTCTAGCTGGCCTGGTGCCATTGATGATGGCTTTTTCGGACAGAACCTTGGAGGAGGCAGTCACGGGGAAAAGGGGGGGTTGGGAAGGAGTTGAACTTTTTGGCTGGCTGATCCTGCTGGGCGAGGACCTGCCTATTTATTGACCACGATTCTGTCTTGGTTGCATTCTTTTTCTTGGACTCGCGTGTAGGAGGAGCTGTGGCTCCGGCACGGCCCCATTGCCGATGGCAAACACTTATCGAGTTGGCGCCTGCGCTAGAGCTCACCGATGGATGGTCAATAGTATATCATGTCGAGCACGACCTCGACGTTTCGGCTTAGGCAGCTCGTGTCAACCCCGCAGGAGCACCAATAAGCTCTCCTAAGTGGAGAGTAAGGCTCAGCACGCAATTGCAATGATGCAAGGGTTTGCAGTTCCCCAACTCCAAGTTGCGCCGTCTCACGAACAACATCCTCGGTGGTTGTGAGGGAGGGCCTGCTGAATTTGGAGATTGCAGCAGCCACATTGGTCAGCCAAGCCGGCTCGATCCCCTCTGTTCCACACCCAAGAAAAGACGTGGTCAGATCGAAAATGGACGCCACTGATGATCTATAGATTGGAGGCTTACGGGCGTCGGCGGCGCTTCGGGAAGGGCTTTCCCATGCCAACCAGCCCGCTCGAGGCCTTGTGACCCGGTACTATCTCAATGTACTCCGTAACTGGCGGGGAAATCTGTCATTCTATCGAATGGTCCCAACGGCACTGTGGCTTGACCGACATGTCTGGCTTTTGCCCGTCACTGTTGTTCCTCCGAGGCTTGTATCACACCAGAGCTGGCCCGGTCGCGGAAAAAACAAAAAACAGCCCATTTCTTGATGGCCAACTGTTTGATGGAACTTTTGCAATTGGGGCGCCGGCGCGAATCCATACTGGGAACGGGGCGTTGGGGAAATGTCGTCCTGTTTCTGAGGGGTTTGGACGATTCGAAAAGGTCGTCAGAAATGGTGTGATTGACGGAGTGGGGGTCTTTGGGGAAACTCTCGAGACAAAATGCCCGTGGTTGGTTCCTGGGGCTCCATTGAGTGGCGGCTCGGAGGAGACGGGAATAGATATTGCACGAGTACCTGGTACAATTGGAAATGTTGAAAGACTGGTGTTGGACAGACGAAGGGCAGGCGAAGGGCGCAAGGTGGAAGGGCGTTGTGTACGCATTGCAAGGCAAAAAGTCAATCTGGTCAAGTGAAATTCCTCGGGGCGCGGGTTTAACCGACCACGCCCAATTTTGGGCTAGCGGCCAGCTGTCATACTTGACCACTCAGTACCAGTGTTCGTGATAGCTCTCAATTAAATCCATCCGTGTCCAGTAGAAGATGGACATTAGATTTTGATTGACGCCGCGCCGGGCGGCCTCTGAATTGCGTAGAGACGCGGTTTCCGGTGTTTTCGTTGAAGTGCACACTTGACCATACGGTGCAGACGCGTACAGCTGCTGTGCTGGGCGAATGACAGACACATGTGTGCGGCTGCACATGTTGAGAGCAATTCCCTAGTATCAATACAAAGTTTTTCCTTAGAATGAAAGAGGACAAGCTTTAGTCTTTCCACTACTGCAACACCTACTATTCCTTATTATTTCTTTTACAGCACGGCCCGGGCCATTAATTTCCCAGCTACAGCCTTATTAAACAATCCGTCAGTTTTGACCAAACTTTTCGTCTTCACTCTAGCTACCCTAAAGCCAAATACGCAAATGTGCTTGCGGGGGCTGACGGCGGAAAATGTCTGGTCGGCCGACCGTTCCCTGAGCAAAAGTTGACCCAACACTTGAACAGTCCTTTTCTTATTCTATTTCTCTTTTTACTTTGGCATTCAAGTACTGACAATGATCGCCTAGCTAGTTATTAGTATACTATCATGTTTCGGGCTTGGCCCAACTGTGCCTGTTGACATTGGTTGTACGGAGTACAGCGTCAAGTGATTGCATTGCTTTTGCCTCTACGGTATATTAGGTCAGGTTTGCGCCGACACTCGCCACGGTCGCTGTGGGGCTTCTTCTTGACACGAACTTGGCCTACATTATCATTTTATTCAAACGTCTTTTTAGATATGTAATTCATTACTTATTTTATTGAAAAATTGAACGTAACCGCGTGCCAAACGTCCAACGGGGGTGGCCCCAGTCGATGAGAACTCACCAGTGATTACCAAGGCAAATTGACGCTCACGCAACAAGACACGCAGCAGTTGCTAGTCCTAGTCGGGCTGGGTACCTCTACATACAGATTTCGCCACGAAAATACATGCAAGGCGCCCTTACAATGGCCCTGTTCTATTCCTATCAGCTATAGGCAGACTTCGCCGTGTAATTGAGGTGGCACAAGTAGGCAACGGCAAGCCAGCTGGTTGCAAAAGCCGCATCGCGTGTTACGACCCAGTCAATACGGGCAGACATGATGATGACGTCTCATAACAGGTCAAATGTACCGGAAGGAAAAAGAGGCAGGCTTCATCAATATACATCTTTGAATAAAGGACTTCTAATTACACCCTTACCAATCTAACGCGTCACATGTCGTTTCCAGCACTATAGTGGCTGGATCCACGTTAACCCTTGCTTGAAATGAGCCACGCTTACTACCAGACAATTCGAGCCTCACAAGCATTATTATAAGGACCGAGCCAAGACAAGCAGACCATGTGACAATAACGCCCTACAAAAGGCTAAACCTAACCCGAAGGGAAGAGACTCTATAGAGTATACATCTTTCAAGTTCCACATTCTTATATCTACACTCACGATTTCAGCGCTTCACGCGGCTTTTCCAGCACTTTTGTAGCTGGATCCATCCACCCTCTCATTTATAAAACGTGGAAACTATCAAGGCCCCTCTCTTGCAGCCAATAAAAGGAGATTATTCCGGGACCTCGCCTCTTTTCACACCAACAACAAGTCAGTCAATCTCGGGTGACCCAGTTGACGAGACTGCTGGTCAACTGCACTTTATTTAACCTGAGCCGCCTGCACAACAGCATTGATAGCTTCAAATGACACACATTCCTCAAAGACTCCCCCTGAATTATTCTCCGTGAGTGACCTGACAGGGTAGTTGCAAGCAGGGGGCACTGCACTATCTGTGATCCATATATTCCAAGCTGTAAGGTGTTAAGCTAATTTATAAGGTTTTTTTAACTCTTATAAGAACTTTACTTTATTAAAAATATGATAAAGAATCCTGAGTATCTTGAGGCTTTAATTTTCTCTTAAAAACCTTCCTTTATGAGTTATAACCCCCCTAATCAGGTCACTCATGTCGAATAATTCAGGGGGAGGGAGGCTGTGAATCGAATAGACGCAAGACACACCAGATTCGTGCGGGTGAAATTGCCCCATTGGGTCTGGTGTTTCAGCCACCCGCGGCCTAAAATTAAGCGCGGATTCCGCCAGATAACCTTGCATGTTTGCGGTTCTTATTCCAAGCAGAGATGTGGGACTGGTCCAAAGTTCTCACAAACCAAGACCCTCTCTCGTACTTCTGTGATGCCTGGCCTGCAAAAGACCCCCCTTTATTTGGCTCCGTATTATGCGAACCCAAAAGCCCGAGCCTTGTTATTACCGGATGTGCCGTGTGTGAGCCAACAAGGCTTATTTCGCGCTTGGCTCTCCTTGCTACGCAAAAGAATTGTTGCCAACTACAGGTCAAACAGTAAAAATTTTGTTTATTGATGCATCGTGACAATGAAAACGTTTTCCGAGTTGAGACGTGTCCGCCAAGTCTTTACTAGGGCCTTTTGCAATGTATGACGGGATATTAGTCAGGACCCAGGAGGTTAGCCGATTTGTGAAACAAGCCGAACCTGGAAGCACTTGACTTTGGCTCACATATTTGGCACCCATCGCGCGTTGCTTTGTTGGGCTTCTTGGCTGAAGTGGACTTGGCAACCATTACTCGGTCGGTTACTGTAACAGGAAGCTCTGTCTGACAGGTCCTGGAGGCGTCAAATTCGGGAATACATCCGGCAGGACGACCAGCTTCCTGATTTGTGATTGTTCTTCAGGCCCTGAGCTTGTAGTCGGTCAGTAATGGCAGGTATCCATGGTTGTCGCCTATGCAGAATTATGCATGATTTGCTGATCTGAGATGATGGTACGGCACGCTTGAAGATTCTGCTTGGCGGGAGACTTCCTTTGTAAGAATATAAATATGAGGGCTTCTGTCTGTAAAAACGATCGTCTTGTTGTCTCTTCACCTTTACCTTGAGCTTTACATTCGTTTACATCTTTCACATTCATTCTTACATTCATTCTTTTTCTTCTCTCTTTTTCGAAACTTTTACCCAGTCCCAAGCGACTGGCTGGTCTTCTACAACAATGAAGTTTCTTCCCTACGCGCTTGCCATTTCCATGGCCAATGTCATCCACGCCGGCGTCTTGTACGGCCGAGATGAGCCACTGCGGCAGTGCGCAGAGCCCCCTCCCAGCGAGGAATTCCTAAACTTTTCCAAGGAACTGAATACTTCTTCGACTCTGATAACCCGCCAGCAGCCGGGGAACTTGAACTTTCAAGTTTACACCCACGTTGTGTACTTTGACCAGACGGTCAAGGGCGGCTATCTGACCGTAAGTTGCAAAGCTGCCCCGTCACGTCATGGTGTGTTTTGTACTAAGCCTCCCCCGCAGGAAGACATTATTAAGACGGGCATGGATGTGATGAACCGATATTACAGCAGGTCTGGAATCACCTTCACCCATGTTTCCAACGACTATACGCAACATCCGGCTTGGGCCAGGGGCCAAGATCAAATGGGAATGAAGGCCAAGCTGCGCCGGGGCAACTATGCCGACTTGAACCTCTACTACGTGGCCTTCATCCCGGGCCCTGCCGCCGACGGGTCGGCCAGCGCCGGCATCTGCTGGCTCCCCGTCCCTCGCCGCGACGGCCGTGTGTCCCAGGAAGAGCTGATCAGAGATGGTTGCATGATGCTTGCCGAGACTGCACACCCGCGGTACCCGAATGACATGACCACCACGCACGAGGTAGGCCACTGGCTGGGCTTGCTGCACACGTTCGAGGGAAACGCCTGCGCAGAGGGAGACACCATCGACGACACGTTCCCGCAGCAGGAGCCCACGCAGCGATGCGAGCGAGTTCAGCACAAGTTTCAGGATGGCCGGGCCGCTGTTCGAGCCTGCAACAACTGGTATCCAAGCAACATGTTCAACATTATGGATTATTCGTGAGTAGCTCTGTACGCTGTGACGGGGGAGTTGCGCACGAGGGTTCTAACCTGCTGTCTAGGAGCTGCTCCAGGGAGTTCAGTCCCGGCCAGGAACAACGCATGCAGTACTGGGCGCAGGTTCGCCGACAGATTGGAGGCCCTTCAAACCCCAACCCCAACCCCAACCCGCCCAGGCCCGAGAATCCCAACCCGAACCCCCCGAACCCGGAGAACCCCAACCCTCCCCCTCCCCCTCCTCCCACCGACAATGGCGTGGCCAACATCTGGGAGCAGTGCGGCGGTATGGGTTGGAACGGTCCGACTGCTTGTGCTCAGGGCCTCGTCTGCCAAAAGATGGGCGAGTGGTACTCTCAGTGCCGCCCTTGAGCCGAAACGCCAGCTGCGCCTCGCGAGGTTTCCATTCACCGAGTAACATATTTGAGTGATGTGTGTTGGAAAGTGTAGTATATAGTCGAGTTTTTATTAAATACAAAATACTATGCTACCCCTTACAAATTAGAAAGAGTAACAGGGAGTGTGGAGGGTGCATTTGAAGTCTGTTTTTACTTGGTGAAATTGGACGTACTAACAACCTGGTATTTTGGTGCCCATACCTATGCTACCTTGAGCGATGAAAAAAGCAATAGTCAATGAAAAAAACAGTGCGCATGATTAGCCTCTTTCCGTCAATTTATTTTAAGTAAGGAAGGTGGCAATTTATTGCTCAACGCCGACGTTTGCGCTCGCATTACACCAAAATTGGGACGCTAGTCCGTGCATGGAATCTGCACATGTGCTCACGAAATCTGAGGGGTGGTCCCTGTCAGATTTCACGATGCCCCTTTTAGCTCCACCGGAGTATTTGACTAGACCAGGTATCCATGTGTCGAGCGATTTTCCGCATGTCCATCGAGATTTGCCAAAAAAAACATACAACACCGGGTAATTCCATGAACGGACGCTTCACAAACACTAAAGCACGCGCATTCAGACTATCGACTAGTATTTCACATGGCGCAGAGATTTTTACAAAGGGATGACCTTGGACCTAACACACGCGCAAAACATGCCCGCTGACAATGGTTGATGACACTTGACCCATGAGATGAGATGACGCAACATCGTGCCGACTGCATCGGTCCTAGTATTTTTCCGCTGTCTTGGCTAACTCTAGCCGGCCCCCTTATCCCAACTCTTCTCAGCCAAGTTATTCAAAATATATCACCATTTATGCGTACATCTTGACGGCCTAGATCAATCAAACGTTCTAGCGCAAATTCCTTTCCAAACCGACATGTGATTTTTCACCAGCCGCGTCCATGCTGCAGCGAAGCGACTTGATAGCATGGCTAAAGGCTGTGACCTTTTGGGTTGCGACCCTCAAGTCGCTTGTGTTCCACCCTGCCTTGAACTTTTACAACGTGCTGCGCAGTTTCGGATCCATGCAAAAGAGTGCTCGAGTTGAGCCAATATGTGTTCATACCACAGCCTCACCTGATGCAGTGGCCGCAGATTTGTCGGCCCGCGTCCTGCGTGAAACCTAGTCCGTGAACATTAGTACCAGGCCGTCGCGTCTTTTTCACTTCTCATATTCACCCGGGTGAGGGAAGAGGCGGCGTTCTGAGGTACAGTGTTGTTCGCTCTCGGACTGCTGCCTGGTTAGTTTGCTGGAGCATACTTCAACAAGGTCAGTCGATACTTTTACGCAAATTTCGGCGCAAGCCCAGCAACGAGGTAGTATATTGTGGTAAGAAGAGGCTTGATCAGAATCACATCGGGCGGGAAAGTGCAAGTGTTGCCAGTAGCTAATAGGCAAATGCAGTTCTAGTACATGCGTAAAGCAAGGAACATCGCGCCGCCACTCTTCATCTCAAAGTGCAAGTGGCTGCATGACACGTCGAGTTAGGTGCTGTTGATTCCGGCCTGGATCAGTCCCGGTAGAACGGCATTATTCAAGTTCGCTGGACTAAAGCATCCGTGAGACCAATTTGCAAGCAGGTTGAGTCGCCCTGCTTCTGGTGATACAAGTTGAGCTCACACCCCTGTTGGAACTCTTCCACCTCCGTCTTCCGAGCTTAGTCTCAGCTTCTCTCACCGACAATGTCCATGCGTTTGCTCCAGGAAGTTGTGCGTATTGGAGATGAGTCTAAAGAGGATATCTGGTGCTACAATACGAACCTCGCCATCCACGAGGCGCTCAGGATTACATCCGAGCTTGAGACAACCTCAAATTTCAAAGCATCCTCTCTTTAACAGCTAAACTGCTGCAGCGATATCCAAGCAACAAACCACTTTTAAACCAACGGGCTATAAGGGTGAAGCATTTTATGAAGTTTGCATTTAAGCCACTTTCATGGGCTAAAGACAGCCAACTGCAACTACGAAGCTTGGATTGCACATCGCTGAATGAACAACATCCTAGGATCTGTCGAGCATCCTATCAGCTACTTATTTCAGCCCACACTTTCTGGTTTCCCTAGCCCGCATAGAATTCAAAGCAACGCAAGCCATGGACACTGCTGTGCCAACAAACTACCCATCGCAGTTCTAGCGGGCAGGGGTCCTAGAGAATGACCCAGTGTGCTCCCGATACAACCCATGAATGTAACAGCTTAAAAATCAACAAAATTACGAGGTGCAGGGACGGATTTGAGACTGCATATTCGTGGTGGTTCGGCCATTTGGGTCTGGCTGATCGACTGGAAGTGCAACGCCATCGCCATTATCTCCTCCCTAAGAGAACAGCGCCCTGTGCTAGATACAAGAAATGACTTGACCGTCTATATAAGGCTGTTATCTCCCAGAGCAATATCTTTGCTTTATGATAATCTACGAGCCAGGGATAACAACACCAGAATGCTGTCACTTCAAGCCTAAACATCTTATTGTATTTGTTCAACCGCGTAACAAGATGTCTCTTCCTGATCGTGCCAACTGCTCCCGAAACCCGCTCTGCTACTCTTGTCTCCCAAGACGAGGCATAGGATGAAGGTTTGTGGATGAAAGGGATGACAAAATCAGGTCACAAAAAACCCCCCCCTGGAAAAGTAAGATATAACGTGCTATAGCAAAGTATTAAACTAAGGACATACCAAGCAAAGGAAATTAGTGATATTTTAACCACCCTATTATAGGCATGGTATTTCTTCTAATACGCCCTTAATTACAGCTCTCTTAGATGTTATAAAAGCTTCTCGGGTTGATCACTTTGAACTGCTGTGGCGTTGAGCTTTGGTGGCGCCCAATACCGGGCATGCCATGACTTGAATACTGGGAATCACGGTCGTTCCCAACAGCGACTTGGTAACCAAGGTTTAAACACCACCTCCACACGTTGATCGTATGACAGCAGCGCCACTGCGGGTCGGATTGCATCTGCCGCCGCTTAAATTCATTATGCTCCCCCCTACTATTCTCCGTGAATCAAACAAAGATATGCTCCCCGACATTTACAGTTGACATCCTCAGGAGATTCAACTTTTCCAAGGCACAATGGCTGCGAAACAATCCGCCGACAGCTGCGCTATACTCGAGGCCGGCGTCTTCTCCCTTCTCATCCGGGGCCGGGTGGGAACTGGCCCGTCTAATGGAGTAAACGACATGAATAGCATCGCACGATCTTATATACTACTACACCCTATTGCTCGTGCCGAACGGCCCGTCAAGAAAACACTCGCCAACAAAAATTCAGCAAGGGTCTTGATACTGCCAAAGAAAGCGCTCCCGTCTAAAGGAGAGCGCTTCATGGCGTTTGTTGCCAAAGCAAATGCATCAGACGATGGCGTCGAGGACGAACTCGCCACACCAGCCGATTACGAGACAAAAACCTCGGGCATTCGTCACACGCCAGCCGCGATAAAGGTCTGCGAGGGCACGTATACCCTGTCATCGGCGGCGGGTGGTCGCAAAACTCATCTGGTTTACGCGATAACGCAGCCAGAGACCCTAAGCAAGTTTCTGAGGGAGCATCTCAAGGTCCAAGACCGAGGGAGCTTTTTGATTAGTACCAGAAATCCTACCTATGAAGGCCCGGCCAATGTACAGCTCCCTGCAGGGCCGGAGTTTTCAGAAGAGTAGGTGCAGTTGTGTTTGCCCTTTTGAGACACCAACTAAGGCCGTACTGGCAGGATATTGAGCCATTTTCGATCCCTACGCTGGATCCCATCGACCCCTGATCATCTAGACTATGCTAATGCTCAGGTTCTGCTTATTGGTGAGAAATCTGTTGTTGACGAGGACCGCGAGTCTGAGGATGTGGACCGCGAGCTTGAGGTCAAAGTCGAAGATGTAGATATGATCTAGTAGGATGCCGATTTTGCAGGGAGCCTTGATATTCCTGTTGAGCGTTAGCATGCTCATGAGAGGAGTTGTACTTTTACTCTTCGAGGAATTGGAGGTGGATAGGGAGACTTGTGAAGCGCTACGGGAGGATCTCCGAGATGTTGAGGGGACGAGTGGAGGGTATTTGATAGGAGTTGTTGTGCTCATGGGTTGCCTATATGCTCTTGCGCGAACTGTACAAATGCAGGTATTTGACCGAGAAACCATATTGACGACCGAGTTCCTTTCCTGTCATGGAGAATAAAAAAGAGACAAACATTACCCTTTTGATCGTGCCAGGAGTGCGGTAGACTTTTGCCTAGTATATATCAAAGCAAACAATGGATAGAGGAACGAATACTCAAGATATTAAGGAGATGCAGATCTAAAGGAGGTTGAAGCACGGTGCCTAGGTCAGCTCGTTTGAATAAGACTTTAGGACTTTGATATTCCAACTGAAGGCCCTATTTAGCATGTTAAATATAGGCACCTCTCCGTGTTTCGGTAACATAGGTAATAGAGGCCTTTCCAAAGGCATTCGATGAGAAACACGACTATATGAGAGATACTAATTGCGTGGTTAGTTACGGTTCCCTGGCCTAGGTACGGCTAAAATAAAGTGCTACTAGATGCCCTCCATCGAGCCCTTTTTTGATTTTTTTTTTTAAATAAGTCAATAATATAATTAAATACCCTTGATTTGGCCCTGTTCTCATTATTTTAAACCAGTTAATAATTTAATAATAAGAGAAATTAATGCGATTAGCATGTTTGGAAATCCAATTGGTAAGTGACAAAGCGAATTCCAGAGCGGCACACACAGAACCAGAGCGGTAGCATGACAATACAACTGATCTTTTGACTTTCAATCAGCCTGGTAAAGGAACAACACATACTTGGTAAGAATGAAATTTCTACGAGTTTAAGATTTATCTTTGCGGACAATAAAACTCTAGTTCGTCTTGGGGAAAATCTGACCAGCAATGGAAACTCCGCTGGGATTCCAGCTAAAGTATTTGCGGCAGTGCTTCTCAAGTTTATATACACCATCCGCAATGCTACCGAATAAATTCAACGTCTTTGGCTTCTTATCCTGTACGGAGCAGCATTAGCAAGAGATGAAGCAGTGGGCCAAGCGGAAAATCATACATCATTGCACCACCAGATAGCCTCATTGGATGAGCAGCTTACTCGACCGCACGCGCCGGGTCCTGCGCCGTTGGTCGGCCTGGAGCCCGGTAGAGATAAGCGCGTCCCTCGGCAATGGCACCTCCATTGCAATACTACCGGCGGCCGCCGCAGAAGTATTTCGAGTTTGAAAAGGCGGTGCGCTTGGCGAGCTCGCCATGTGTCTCATCCCAACGAGCTTTCAGCTTGTCGCCGAGGCCAAAGTCTTTGTCCCGGCTGGGTCTTAAGAGACAGGAGCTCCTGGCGGACTTGCTGAATGGTGCCGTTGAGGCGGACTTTCTCGCCACCAGGGGTTACTTTCACCGGCTACTCGGGGATGAAGACGGGGCAGCCTTCGAAGTCGTTAAGAGCAGCGCTTAGGACCTAGGACGGTTAGTATACACTTCTCGATTTCTGGGAAGGCTTGGCGGGGACTCATACGGAGGTGCACAAAGCACCGGCGGTAAGGCATAGTCCGGGGATTCTCATCTTGGAACAGTCGGCGCAAGTTGGCAAGAGTAGTTTGGATAGGATCGTGGGAATAGAGATACTTCAAACACTATTTCCTAATGTTTAAACCAATCCTCGAGAGCAAGTGCTTTTTATATCTCTCAAATTCAGAGAGCTCTCAGCCTGACGAACAGCACGAGATATTTTCAATAAGACGCATGATGGATCCCGAAGCTTAGAGAGTAAGGAGCCGACATCTGTCCAGCGGGGTGCCCAGCCTTCCAGCCTGCATGCGAGTTATCTGGCAAGGATTGAACCATGATGGATAACTGTTGATATGGTCAGCACATCCAACGCTAGACAGGAGTTGGAAAAGATTGAGCATGAAATACCGATAGCCCGCAAGGCAACTTGGGCTTTTGAAGCATGAATGGCACCTCTTAACTCCAGCGCCCCGATTGTCAAACAATACAAGATCACGGCGCGTTTTTCCAAGGATTGGACCTTGGTAGGGCTGCGAATAATGAAAGATCGACTGGGCTTCAACCGGCCGAAACGGCGACCTTGAGGCTGCGGGGAAGTAGCTTATTATAAGCCTATTTGACAAAGATCGGCTAGATCCTCATCTTTGCCGGGGGCAATTTTTACTTATTCTAGATGATTGGGCGGACCTTGCCAGAGGCCGGAACGTTCTAAGCAAGGGCAAGTCAGAGAGCAGAGTGGGCTATTATTGCTGACAGAATTCCATTCAGGCGGCCTTTATGCGTATCTTCCAGCCTACTGAAATTCTTTATGTATTTATTTCATCATTCCTAGCTACGCAGAGCCGACCATGCGCCGTGAATCGAGCATTTCCCGAGTTAAATCGGACGTCGCGATGCGATTCTCTACTTGCCGCCCCTTTTCTCGACGCAGATCTTCTCCTCGGGCAGCTCTTTGACCAGCTATTAAGTAAGTCATGTAAGCATCTAAATATTTGATAAGAAGGTCAGGCCATAGGTATCTACCGATCTTACCCCGTAAAACCGCTTGTGAAGCCCAATGCCGAATAGCCGGGGGCGGCGGATCGTGCCATCACAGAACATTCGAGCGGGGCGGCATCGTCAGTTCTGGGCGCTCATCGAATGATTGTCTCGGCCATTACTCCATCTGTATCATTTTCGATGTCCTCTAGCTTCAATAATCGGCTCAGGGGCGCCATTTATGTATGTTCAAGTATGCCGCACTCTGACGCCAAGGATGCGTAGCCACGTAGTATTGCATGTGATGTGTGATGGAGTATGGAATGTGGATAATTTTCTACAACTGCTGCGCTGTATGCACACGAATTGTTTCTTATACCGCCTACGAGCTACCGTTTATCGATATTTTCACAACATTAAGAACGGGTTGGGTTACTACTTTATCTGACATGCCTGCCAATTTCTGCGAGCAGTCTGAGCATCAGATGTCAACCTGACTCGAACCATTATAGCCAACGGATCTGAGCAACTTTTTACGTTATTACTTTCAGTAACATCGAGTTGTCAAGTCCGAGGTCTAGATAAATAGTAGGGTATACGTGATATAGGGTTAGGGTTAGTATCTTTGCATCAAGTTAACTATATCAAGTTGCTAGTTCCAGAATTCTCGAAGCACTACTGAAAGTGTTGGGGAAAGAATATACAGGAGTAGCTATTCAGGGGAATATAACACTATCAACTAAAAGTACTACATGGTAGTATGACTTGGTCACACTCTGCCCCCCGTCTAGCAATCTATACCAGGTTTACCAAAGGCGATTGTACTTCGAAGGCACTGCTATTAAAGGGGCTACAGGCATACTCTGATCATTCTAATCTAGTATTGAGTACTGGGATCAGGATGCTAGCAGCATTTGCGATAAACCTGCGCCAAGGAGCTCACAAGAGCTGAGCGATCCTCGTAAGATGTCTGCAACTAATACGAAGGCTTTTCATGCATCGTGAACTGTCTAGTAATTCGCATACGAAGCAGACTGTACTAATAATCGTATGATGACGCATTAAAAATGTCATTCCCTACAGCATCACCACAATAAGCTTACGTGAGACAACTCATCTCTTGCGTGTTTAACGTAATATTCCCGAGAGATTTTTTTCTACTTTTCAAAACCCAACAGGCGTAGTTTTCTTTTTCGTATCCTTGCAGAAGCGATTCAACTTACGAGCAGCTAAGGGTTCAGTTTGCGACCGAGCATTGTATTCCATCGTCCCATATAAGTAATGCTTAAAACTCACGGATCAAAGCCGGTAATTCAGAAAGAGACACTTTGAGCCTCGGAAGTGACCACAAATAGCTACAAAGTCTGGCTTCTAGTTCCAGATCGGACCTCGGGCCGTTCCGTCGCCATCGTCAGACTCTTTTTACAAGCCACTCCTGCAGGCCATTTTGCTAGGGATTGAAAATCCAATGCGATACATAGCCTTTTCTACTACCCCCTCCACCACATGATTGCCGTTTGTCTCCAGGGCAAGGGTGATTGCAGTAATACTCAAAATCGGCCCCGGTACGTATGTCGATATCGCGATCGGCATGGGTGCAGTCTAACGTGGACAGATTAGCCGCGTACTCCAGGATTCCAATCCTTGCCTGATGTGTGTCTTTCCTTTCCTTTTGTTGCTTCCTATTATTTACTTTGCGGTTCCTGGCACAAAACTTACAGCAGTTATCATCCTTGTCCAGAGCCATTCCATTTTTGCCGCGCTTGCGGACGCAGAAGTCGGCGCATGAGTTGACCGTCATTCTGTTGGCATCAGTGTATTTTGGGCCAGTGTATTTGGCTTCATCAAACTCGTAGCACCAATCGAACGTCAGTCCAGCCAGGTAGCCGGGCGCAGAGAGAAATTGCTCATCGCCGTAGAGACTAAAGGCATTGTGGCCACCACAAGATGCCGAGTCGTCCCCTGTGCACTTCTCGGTGCAAAAAGTGTCGTGAACAAGCTTGACCCCATGTAAAAGTTGAAAACCGCAAACTGTATTAGATCAAGATTAGGTACTAGAGCTGCGAAAGAAACGGTGCAACGACTTTTTTGCTGTGGCACTCACAGCACGAATAGTTATCCAGAGCGACCAGGGGATAGTCGTTTCCAAAACCATCGTCAAAATGATGATTCCCGCTCCGACATGCTCTTGCGCAGTATTCGGGAGACGCCTTGACCTTTTGGAAGTTCAAAATATTGTATACCAAGGGGCGTGGAGTGCGGGGAATGTCGTCGGATGGCAGGACAACACATCCTAGGTAGGGAGTGGTTTCTGCGGACACGCCTGCAACGGTTAGGCAGAGAATGAGTGATGGGACTTTGGTTCTCATGATCTTTTCTTAGTTTTGGAGTCTGGTTGTTCTTTGCGGATAAATCATGAGATGTAGAATCATGATGCGGACTCCAGAGGATGTTTATCTGTAATTCAATGAGGTGGGTTCCAGGCGACGACTTGCAATTTAGCAGAGATTATCTAAACGGAAGAGTTTGCGTCATATTTTCTGATAATAATCAAAAGGATATAAAATATAAGGAACTATCCATTCTCCTGATCGAAGAACACGTACGTCCGCAGCAACCCAATGCATGAAGCCCATTTAATGGAATCCTGCTTCTGTTTGGCTGAGAATTACGGCACCTCCCAGAATTTGGCACTTGTAAATGCAAGCATGGCTCGACTCCAGGCTGTCGTGGTCACCGAGACGATTGGTCATATGCGCTCTGCAGCTAATCGGGTAGTGTCCAGCCATAACCGGATCAAAGAGACACAGAGCCCGCCGCGTTGTATCTTTGCTGCCGGTTTAGGGCAGTGTAACACGAATAAAGCCATCGTTGTATTGGAATCGGTTCCGAGGGTCAGTCCTGAGAAATTCATGCCTCTGTTTATGAAGCACGTTGTGGTCATGTGCCTCATCGTTCACAGTTTTCTCCAAGAGGACAATTCCAAATGCCCGGACCAGAGCACTAACTGATGAAATCTAGTTGCTGACCTGCTGAAGAGACCGGCGCCTACCAAATTCGGTCTTGTACATGCAAACATGCTTCAACATGAGCTGTCAACATCGCTAAAATGATACATCATTCGTGTTTTGAAGACGGCGCTGTGAGGTAGTATCCATTCCTGGAGGTGTCCTAGCCGGTCTACCTGCTGGTATGGCACATGACGACCTAAAGTGCACTCTTCTGTAAATACTGAGTACTGCCATTGTGGGAGTTGGTCCAATACGTACCGAATTCCACATCTTGCATCTATAGTATGCAGGTTGCGTTACATGGACAAAACATCCAAGAACCAACCATACGCAAGTACCTCAGAAGTAGGGTGTAAAAGGTCCACGGGTACCCGTGTGGGTTGCTTACCCGTGGGCTTTAGGTAGGTAATAGGTAGGAAAAAAAGACCTAAATAGATTTATAGGGGAAAATAAAGTACTTATAATTATCTATTAAAAATATTAGGTGTTTTTAGGTACTTAAATAAGATTTATATAACTTACTTTATACTTTAAATTTAAGACTTATTATAAATATAATTAAATATTTATATTATTATACGTTTATAGGTATTTATAGGGTACTTATCTTTATATTAGATTACCCGTAGTATACCTAAACCACTTACATAATAAAATGGGTAGCCCACGAATAACCCAAGAAAAACTTGGATACCCACGGGTGCCCACGGGTACCCGTTTTTACACTCTACTCGGAAGCACAGAGTAACCCTCGAGTGATTCGTGCCACTGCACCTACTGGGTGGGCGCCCTGTTCTTCTACATGACTGTTGAGGCTTATTCCATAGTGTCGACGTCTCTGTGAGTATTTTGACAGCCAGCGGTTAAATTGTGTACTTTCCTACGCACCTTGGAGAACTGTCATCATCGTTTTCCAATACTACGCTGAGGGCTGATGCTGCACATTCGGCAGAGAGCGTAGAAAATATGGTTGCATGTACATTACGTCTATTAGTTTCTCTATAAATCCCTACCTGGCAGCTATGTCTTTCGTCATGCCTCCTTTTTTACGCCTGGTGCAATCAACGGTGAATAGCCGCTGCAAGAAATAGAGATAGTAATGTTTACTTAACTACAAACCATCTTCCAATGATGCTTATTCTCTCTTTGGCAGTTTTTCGGCCAGATCAACAATATTCTGCCGCAACCAGGCAAGATTACCCTCACGTTGCCGAAGCTCGATACTACATGTCCTCTCATCGTCGTCACCCCTCGCGACACAAGCGTCCGTTCATAACTCCACGCCGCAATTTCAGCCATCTACTTCCTGTATTTCCCCTCGACCTAATTTCTGGTCTCAGCAGAATGAAGATCAACTTGCTGAACCGGAAAGCAGCCCCCAAACGGTCCATTCGGAGCTGGATTGTGGCACCGCACAATACATACCCTCTTCGCAGCTCCAAATGTTCCTCGACAATCCAACCGCTCTGGTAGCTCTATAGTCATCAGATTCCTCACCATTGCAGCATTGTTCAGTCCCCTATTACCGGGGACCTGCGTCGTGATGATGAGATTGTTCCACTTTAGACCCGTCGCAGCTTCATCAATGATACATCTAAATGGCCCGGCGCCATCTTGATTAACTTGATGAAATGTGATATTCATAAGAGTGCCAGGGTACGCTGCCGGGACCGCTCCCTGGCTGACCATTCTCTCAATGCTCGAGGGGATATCGTTGTTGAGATCGGCCAGCACTGGGTCGTATCCCGGGGCACCGCAAACCCTTCGGTCGGCTTGCATGTGTGTTTTGCCGCAGCCCTTGGCTGCAGCAGTGCTGAATTGTGCAAAGACTGTGGTGTCTTTCTGGAACGCCGTGCCGCTCCCGTCTCTGCGGGCAGTGAGGTTTGCGCCCATCCCGTAGCCGTGGGCTTTGCTTGCAGAGCCGATCGTGTCGACGATGACGCAATGAGCAGAGGCACACGATGTCATGAGAGTGGCGATGGTAAATTTGCAGAGACTCTTGGCGTTCATTTTGGCTCTATGGAATAGGGATATTGCTTGGGGTCTTGGCAGGTCGATAGGGGGGCTTGGGCTCTGGGGATTCTGGCCCGAGAAACCCTGACACAGAGCGCCGTCACAAAGTAGTAAGCGGAATTACTAGTGAGGGCCGCTGTGAAGTAGTTGCGTTGGAGTTGAGGGGGTTATAAGTCGATTGTTTGTTCGGCTTGGACTCGATATCTCAGCCGTACAGTTTGGGGCACAAGGTATTAACCAGATTAGGATCAGGTATCCGGATCTCGCTATCTATAGTATTAGTGTGTATTGACTTCTCGGTGGGCAAATGCATCCCGCCAGACTGTATGCGAGACCAATATGACAGGTCATTCCGCCCCCATGTGATTTTCACTCCATGTCGCCCTGCTTTATCCAAAGTCTGTACTGAGAAAATACCTTCTACCAACATCAGACTTCAAGGCAACAGAGTCAAGTTTTTTAAAGTGGGAAAAATGAGCCCAGGAACTAAGCTTACAAGAAGACAACAAAAAGCATATGGAATGGTTCTACCAATCAACAAAACATAGTCTTGCTTAAATTTGAACTATGGACAAAACGTTTCCCTATTCTTGTCCCCTTTTAGATTCGAAGCACAAGAGCTGAGTCGAATGGTCGCCTTTGCTAAGCTTACGTGCCGCTTCATCACCGTTGTTGCAATCAAGAATGTGATGTGATGCAAGACACTTGGCATTCATACTAGCCAGTGCACTCAGGAAGCTCTGTGTAGATAAAGGAGCCAAATCCAGCCTACGGACAGCGTGGCTGCTTACACACATGACCCGTTGGCCAATATCAGGAGGTAATACCCGGTGCTAGACTCCGACGAGCAACGCCCGCAGGTCACGCAGCAGGTCAACATGCAGCTTTCGGCAATGCAAGCGCCACGAAATGCACCCTGCCGCAACCATATGCGTGGTAAGTTATGCTGGAACACTCACATAAATGCCGTCGCCGTCCACGCCGTGTAGCCAGCACATCAGTCCCTCTTCCTAATCTTGGGAAAACTCAGCCAAACCACCGTCACGACCGCAATCAATGCCAGCACAATCGGCTGCAAAACCTGGACACCAGCCGTGCTCGCCACCGCACCGATCATGAACGGAAACACAGTACCACCCGTGCCTCCCAGCGCCATTGCAAACCCAATCGCACTTACATGAATCCTCTTGGGAAGGAGTTTCGCCGTGACCATGACCGCCCCCGGGAACATGGGTCCCAAAAAGAAGCCCAGAAAGGCAATTGCTACGGCAGACACCACAAACTGCGGCACCAGCCAGAACAAGAGCTCCAGCGCAATGCAGATGGCGAGATAGACCGTCAGACAGATGCGTTCCCCATACCGCTCCGTTGCGAACCCGAGTGCGGCACGCCCGAGAGTCATGCCAGCCCAGAAGCCGGAGCCTGATATCCCCGATGCGTAGGGCGTCGCGTGGCGCACCTTGAGCATGAATGTCACGACCCAGCCTCCCAGCCCGACTAGTTGCGCCGATCAGTCTCGAGTAGAATCATGTTCACCAGGTCGGCAACTCACCCTCTACCCCCATGTACAAGAAGAAGAAGGCGGCACATAACCACGTAACTTTGGACTTGGCCGCCTCTCTTGTCCCAGCACCAGATCCCTCATTTTCACTTGCATGTTCGGCCCTATACACCGAGCCGGGTTGGTCCCAAAACGCAGCCGCCAAACCTCCAAGTTCCAACGCGGATGTCCCAATCTGTTGCCATCAGCTTCAACCGCCCGTCGCTAGCGGGATCCCATGGCCTCACCATGACATAATAGTAGCTGTACCACGGCAGGCCGGCCTTGACAACCATGCTTGTTGCAATGAGCGGCGCAAACAACGCGCCGAGCGAGTAACACGAGTGCAAGACACCCTGAATGGCATTCGCCTTGTCCATGGCGCCGAGCCACGCGCAAAAGCATGCGTCCGTGAGACCGTTGCCGAAGCCGCTCATCGCATTCGCCACAACGAGCGCCGGGTACGGTGGATGCGAGGCGAGAACGGCGTACGTGACGAGGTGACACAGCGGCGCCATGATGCTGACGCCGCGCCGGCCCAGGGCCACGTGGATGCGCGCATTGGTAAATGCCGCGAGAGAGTAGCCTACAAAGGGGGTGAGGAAGATGAGAGATATAACGGTGTAGTTCAAGTTGTAGTAGGCTTCGAGCTACCCGCCATCAGTGCCGTGTCTCGATATCTCGATGGGAGAAGAGACGTACATAGGGGATCAGCGCCTAGGAGGTTTGTCAGTATCAAGGGTTGCCACGCAATGAGGGATACATACGCCGATCGCGCCGTCATTCATGCCTGCAATGATAAAGGACAGAAATGCAAAGCCCAACTTGAACAAATTCGACCGCGGATAGTTCCATCTCTCCACGTGGCCCTGGGCATCGGCGGGCGGTTCACCGTCGCCGCCGGTGGTTCCTACTTTTGCTTCGGCGGTTGCCCGGGAAGTGTTGGTGTCTTTTAGCTGGACGTCTATGCCACGACCGCAGGATACACGAGACGAAAAGCGCGTTAATTCAATGGTATCATAGGGAGGAGAATGGATCTCCTGCGTGGAGGCGATGGTTTGAGACATGCTGCTGTGTCGATAGCTTCATGCGATGGCCGCTGGTTCTACGACATACATGTGCAAAACACGTTGCTATCATGTGTCCTATTTGAGAGTGAGAATGAAGAATGACGCTTGAAGGGGTGAAAGCGGAAGAAATAGATGACAAGTGCTGGCACGATGGGCATGTCGGCGACTCGGCGCAGTATCCCTCATAACCAACCGATCCCGGATGTTGCCCCGCAAAGGCCCGAGCCAAACATCTCCAATGAGCATAGTCGTATGGATACATATGTAGACTTATCGGATAGAAATAACTTATCACCTGCAGCCAAATGCATTAGAATAAGCCAAATTGGTACGTCTGGTATTATAAAGTGGTATACCATTTCTTTTACTGCCCACCAGCCGTGAATGTTTTGAAAGCAAATTCGACCAACGCCGCCTCCCGTGTAAACTCCGGATATGAAACACGCGACACATATTCAACATTCCGATGGGATCATGACATGACGAGAATTTGTTCCACGAGCCCTTGTTCCACAAGCCTCTATTACGCGGACCTTTGTTCCACGGCTCGCTGCTTGTCTTTTTCCGAATACTTCTTCTTGTATACGAGCCCTCCTTCCGAGTACCTCCTCCATAGTGGTAGTTGGTAGACAGAGAGCATTCATATGTCTGGCATGTTTTTGTGATATCCCTCACGCTGTAGATAAGCATCTGCATTTTTCTGTTCAAATCTATTTTCCTGGCAGAGGCAAAGTATGGAAACGCCGCGGTAGTGCCTGGCCGTCCTGCAAACCAGCCCCATATTCTCTCCGGTAACGGGGTCGTTCCACGTTTCAGTGAGCTGCGCTGAACATCAACAGGACTGGGACCCGCCCTGTTGACCAAGGAATTGATAAGTAATTTAGAATAACGGGTGTAAAGGACCCCTCACAGCCTCTAGCGGAGGATTCTTTCGGCTGATGCAGGGACACGAGTTAATGATACTCGCGATTCCGCTCCAGCTGACCTTGGAGACGGATATATTCGGAATAAAGCGCTTCGAGCCGCACAAGGGACGCGGGGAAACACAAACTTTGGACCATTGATGCGAATCATCAATATTATACATGCCGGCGCCGTACTAGATTGCTCTCTTAGTGGCCCATCACTGATGTTACTACCCACCTAGGTAGGTACTAGGTACTCAGGTGCAGCCTAACATCTTTGTACTTTGCCTGGACAAAGTTGGCGACTCACAGATCTGACACGGCAGCTTAACTTCTGGGAGGTGATATGTTGCCACGGAGGCTCTCGGCTGTGTTGTGACCTTTCAACATGCGAGACCGACGTCGTTCCCATCGGTCGGCTGGCCCGTCTTGTTGACGATCTGTGTGCATTTTTTGTTCCATACTTGGCGTAGTACTGCTGGGACGTGCCAAGTATCCGAGGGAATAGTCGAACTCGGAGTAAACGGAACGAGAGTAGACAGGCACAGATTAGGGCCACGTTGATCTCAACAACTGACCAAATATCGTCATTAAAGAAGTCCCCCGTGGGATTGGTAGAATCGGATCCAAACTTGATCAGTGATTTGAGGCGCAAGATACTCACTATAGTAACACTGCAGACAGCCATTGTTAGCAGTGCTCTGGGGTTATATAAATGGTAACGGCTCAGCAGATAATGCACCAACACCGAACATCAGGCCGACTCTAACCCTCTTTTTCCAGTCCAAGTTGAGCATCTTCAATTGCCATCAGGGAATAGCCAGCATCGATCCATCCAGAAGAATACCTATCGCGGCATTCGAACATGCCTCTGCGTTAATATTGGGGCATCGTTCCTCAAAGGGAAGTCCACAGCTTCATATTGTCCGACGTTGTTGGCCCAGAAAAATACGGTCTCAATCTCTAAAATTGAAAACGGGAGCCATCAACATTTAATGCCGAAAAGTATATCCAACGAGATGGGGTGTTTATATAGACGGCTATTCCAGAATCTAGAAGACGCAGTGGCCCGGAAGTCGAGCCGCCTTAATAGACCAGAATCCTGTTTGAGGGGATGATAGGCGCCACTACCCGAAGCCAAGAGTGAAGACCTGGCTCACCTCCCGCAAGACCCGTGCGTGAGAGAACTGATGTCCAGATGTCCCTGTCCGATATGCAAATGACATATGATTCCGTAGTACAGTTTGACAGCCACACCGTTGGGGCTCAATGGGTTTCCAAAGTAGACTCCCAGGAACCAGTGGTACAGAGTCAAGCGCACCGTTTCAACATGATGTGTTAACTGACTCAGAGATTGTTGGCCGAGACAACGCCTCTCATGTGCAGTCTGAGGCAATAAGTGCTAGCGAAACTTCATGTACCATGGGGTCCAGGGACGGTGGCGTTGGTGGACCTCAAGATGGGCGAATAGTTATTGCTTTCTGCTGCAGACTACAGAGCAGTCCAACGTTCGCATCAGACGGCAGTACATTGCTTTTTGGCTGGGATCGCAAGCGCAAAGTCCATTACCGACGGCTGGAGAATTTTTGCATTTCATCTCAACAATGAGATACCCGGGATGCTACTATAATCGGCGTCTTCTCCATCATTCCACCGATTCGCAGATCGCCGTATACTCGAAGAGTTCGCACGCAGCATAGACTTACAGGAGCCTTAAGCTAAAGACGGGTCCTCGTGGGTATTTGGTGCGGAACTGCGCGTATTTGTCCCATTGAAATCGTCAACCCGGGCATTTACGGGCCTGGAAAATGGCTCGAAGCGGGCAGGTGGGTAGGCACAACACCCGTACTGGACATTAGGTAGGTGGCCTTGTCAGTATTTTCTCGACAAACGTACCGTGCTGAATGGTGGATGGCTTGGACCCGAAACCAAGAAAAGCCACTGACGGATTGGTGGAGTCAGGTACGAGCACACGAAAGGGTGAATGACATTGACAAAGTGGTCTGGAAGTCGGCGGTCAGAAACAGGGTTTCTCGCTGCGTGGCGTTCCGGCATAGTTCTGATTCCAGATGAGAGCTATTGTTGGCTTGGTTTGTCGAGGGCGCTTCACAATGAAGATGCGCCCATGGGGGGGGAGGCGGGGCGCTGACTTGTTGAGGTTGCCAACAACCAATCGCGCCAGTGGGCTTCGCCGCGTCGCGTTGAGAAGAAGCGCAGATGGCGTACTCCGTACCGGAAGCCGAAGCATTCCATGTCGTGTCAACTGGTATCTAGTCCTACGCCAGCCGTACGGCAATGAGGGGCTTTCAATGCTGTGGAGGGTTTCCGCAATAGCAGGTCGTAGCTGTCACTAGTACAAGGAAACAGAGGTCCATTGGCGGTGGGTGGGAGACCTTCCAGGAAGGAGCGAATGTTTGATGGCACATGGGAGATCTCGCAGCTCCTTCCGCGTCAATCAGCATTCACACCAAGTTGCATATTTCCTCTCGGCAGCTCCCGGGCGACTCAGAACTCACCCCGGCGCCGGAGAAGGCCTGTTGGTGATCCGCAGCTGGTCCAACGGGTAATTCTTCCAACTGCCGTGGCGCCTGCCAGCTGCACTACCAAAAGTGGAGAACCCTTCCTAGTGCTGGTCATCTTTAATCTGCACATTCTAGAAAGACAGGACCTTCTTCTTCACTTCCTGCCGATATCCAGCTGAGACTATTGCCCCAGAGCATTGGCTGCAGTATCTCCACACATGCATGCGGAGTAGCCGTGGTGGTGTTGCAAGGTGATGCGGGACCAGAAACTGGGAAAACGGTGGACAGTTGCAATTTCCCACAGCCTTCGCGACAACCATCATTCAGTCTCTCGGAGGACCAGTCTGGTCATCCGGCTTCGAGGCCCACCAGACTCTATTATCCGACGCAGGCAAGGCAACTCTCCTGCTCTCCGATCTGTCGGCTAGAAGCAGGAACAGTACCCCCCGACTCCAGTTTGTCGCATGGCCATACTGCCAGTTCTTCCCTTGATTGTGTCGTCGTAGACAGTCAAGAATGAATTATGTCGTCCGATGTCTAACCGAAACGGTGAGAGTCTGGTATTTGATGGTTTCTAGTACTCTGTACACGATTCATATTGTGACTCGTGATGGCCGGCGCAACTACCTAACAGCAGCCTACATATCCAACGTGAAAGACGATGTAGCTTAATGCGCAATACAACACCTTTAGTCCAAATATTCATTCCATTCATTGTTGTAATAAAACCTTTCTCCATCAACAGGTCTAACAAGCGGTTTCGCGAGCCAAACCACACTCGACACAAAAGTCTAGGGTAGGCCTTGATCACAAATCGTTGCAACAAATGCAGCGCGAGCAATTGCTTTAAAAAGAAAAAACCCCCGTTGTCGAATTTTGTGTCACAACTCTATTTAAAGTTGTCAAAAATGAACGAACAAACGGCGTAGCGGCAAGGCGGTTGTGAAGGATGACGCACGGCAACCAGGCGAGGTTTTCACGATGTGATTGTTAAGAAATCCCACTCAACCTGATGGGGGAAGGCAAAATCGACCATTCTGACCACGGGCTGGGGAATCAGAACGGCGTGGTGCTGGGCAGTGGCCCTGTTGCGTGGATGCAAATGCTGGATTTGGCAAAGGAGACGGGCGGAAAACCGTGGGCCAGTAGTGTTTGGTGAAATTGCCACGTAACTCGTTAGCTACTGTAGTGCAAAGCTGTTTAGAGCTGATGACGACGTTGTAATTGAAGTAATGCGTGGCTTGTATACGTGTGCCATGTGTATCATAAAGCTCGGTGAGATCACTCATCACAACTCGGCCCTCGGCAGACTTTGAATGCCGGACAGCCATGTATAAGCTACTCATCCCAGGAGCCGCCCACTCGCCCCCTGGAAAAAATCACAGAGCATCATTCAAAACGAGGCAACATGTCGTACAACCCGCAAAGAAAGCCCGTTGTCGCCGTCGCCCGCGAGCTTGTCTCGCACGGGTTTGTCGTAAGCCTTGATTGCGCGCACCACAGAAAAGCTGCAGACCATCCAAAGGGGCATCCAAGCGGACCTTGGCCAGGATACGGCAAGATACTACAGCACCGACCTACGCGAGGAAGAAGACGTCAACTCCAGCTTCCGGAAAATTCGCCACGAGCTCGGAAGCGTACAGGTGCTTGTCTACAACGCCGGCGCACGTCGCGTCAACGGGCGCTCAATCCTGGACACGACAGCAGAGGAATTCGAGAGCTTCACCAAGATTAATCTCTTGGGCGCGTTTTGGTCGACGAAGTGCGTTCTCCCAGATATGCTTGAGGCTGGTCGGGGGGGACAATCATCTATACGGGGGCGACGGGCTCGCGGCGCGGCATACCTGGCTTGAGCAGCTTGTCGCCCGGCAAGTCTGTGCTTCGGGCGCTGGCACAGATTGTGACGCGGGAGTATCAGAGCCATGGCATCCACGCAGCTCATGTAATTGTTGATGGGGGCGTTGATGGCAAGTTGATTGGCGGCGTGCGTCGACTGTGGGAACGCGCGGGTGACGAGAAGCTGGGCGATGTCGAGGCTCATTTCATGCAGCCTGTTGATCTGGCTAGGATTTATTAGAAATTGCGTACCCAGCCGCGGAGTACGTGGACGCATGAGTTGGATGTGCGGTCTGAGAAGGTAAGTATGATCTCCAAGGTGAAGGAAATCGCTCAACGTGCAACCCATTTGATAAGAACGGTTTTGAATGTTCTCGAAAAAATTGGGATGACGTTGCCCGATACTTACAGATTATATGTATATATATATTTTGAAGTACTTCTCGGGTGGCATAAGACGCTGTTTGTCCCAGTTTGGCACAAGGTCCCGGCGATCCGTGTGTCTCCGGTCTCCAGGTAACCTGCTCTGTTTTGGAAGATGACCAATGGCAAAGAGAAAGAAGAAGAGAGGGGTGCGATGGAGCAGGGAGTGGTGTAGAGGTAGTGGCAATGGAATATTTACCATATAACATGCTGCCGTATCACTCTGCTGCGAGTCGATTGGACCATCTACTACGGTTTCCAGGGAGGTTAGATACACAGGCTGGGCCGCGTTGCTTTGGAGCCGGCACTACTGTCACTCAATTATTTGGCCTTATGTTAGAAAAAGCGAGCCTTAGGATGGGTGTATGTTTATTTCTGTAGAATACCTCAGTACTTTCCTGACAAGCTCGCATAGAGCCCCTACTTGGCATTGTGATATAAGAACTACCCTAGCGACCTGGGCAAAACCTATATACGGACTCATACGACCATCAGGCTATGCATTTACCATTTAAAACGGGAGAACTCTCCAGTATTGGGCACGGCCATGGATCTGATGGCAGCGCGAATCCCCAGGGGCAATTCTCAGAACTCTGGGGGCGCCAGTATCATAGATGTACACTATAATTTTCCCACGTCAACATGCTGGTCCTCAAAGTTCAAAGAACAACTTACAGTACTGATGCTGAACGTAGGACTTGACCGACTTTACGCCGTGCTGAAGCGGTCCTTGATGGTCGTCCGTAGTGACGGTGATGCCCTTGCCTCCCTGGCTGCAATGTTCGTTCGAAAATATATCAAAGGTACCGATGAATCCTCCAAGAGGCATTTCTTCCTCCCAAGTATCGACGTAGCCAGCATTAATGCCGCTGGCCAGACCGGCAAGGAGCATGGTAACAGAGCTGAAGCGCATTTTGGTGTTGGAGATAAAAAAGTGTCGGGTGTAAAAGGTTGAAAATTGTGTGTGAAGTTTTGAGACTGTGTTTTTTGCTTCTTACTCGGAATCTTGATGATTATTCTCTTCAGTAAACTTTTCATGTGGGATGCTTGGAGTCTATTTATACTTTTAAAAACAGTTGTGAGGGTGCAGGTGATGCCGTACCTCTTGGCGTCGATGAATCTTGTCAGCATTGCGAGATGACGTCCTGAAACTGTCTTTTCTCCGCACTTCTAGAACGTAGTCCATGAGGTGAACGTTTGTTGTTCCCACTCTGATTTTCTAGTACGCGCTGTATTTCAGTTTAGCCACAAAAGCTGCATGCGTGTGCTCGTCGCGACAAGGTTATTGATATGAACGGCCTTGACTGCATTTTATACGTCACATATAACAGTTCTGTAGTCGTTTAAGATAAGATAGAGTTTTTAGTCTTTTTTTGATAAATTTATTTTTACGCTCGTCGTAGTAAGGATGTCCTAAAACTCTAATATACGGGTATTACTAAGAATTGTATTTGCAAATAGAGTTAGAGTTTAAAAGTGTTTGATACCGATAGAATGAAAAATCTATAGACAATTGGGAGTATACAATACTCTTTTACTGTAGATCTCTGTACAACGGCGGAGCCGTGCCGCTTCGGAGGACAAGATAGATCTTGATGGGGGAGCATTTTGAGCCAGCTCCGTCATTCAACGCAACCATGCGAGACAATATGATTGGTAGAGAGTACTCCGATATAATATCTTGGGTGCGGGGAAGCGACGCAGTATTACGTGATGTAAAAAGTAGCAAACAAATACCGTAACCATCGTCTGCCGACGAGTGTCCGAGAGCTGCCGCTCTTACTGATGCTGGTCCATGGTGGCGTGCAATACTGCCAACCGGCATTCCTGTGCAATTGAAGCAATAACCTAATCTCGAGTCGGCATATTGGTGACACTGCATGTCAGTAGGGGAACAGAAGCTGACCGATTTGATGCGACGGCAACTGTGCGGCCTCCGCCATGCACGGTTTGTACAAGGTCGGGCAAATCGAACTTGTTTACAGAGTAGGACAATGCACTACTCCCGGAGTCTGAGGCGAAAATACCACAAGTTCCTTTTTTTTCATTCATCTGTTAGGTAGAAAGTAGCAATTCTCACAGCAGGCCCTTCGTTTTGTGGTTATATAACATTAAAGTCTTTATCAATACCGGGCCGCTAGTCTTGTTGACCTTGCCCAGTGAACACTGGTAGCCTCTCGGACACTTCGTCCCATGTTTCAGCTCCGGCAGTGAGATTTCTAATCGCCTCAACAATCTCATCTTGAGATGCGCGTACCTGGACCCTGGAGTCCCGTTCTCGCAACGTCACGGACTCGTCCTTCAAAGTGTCGAAATCCACCGTGATTCCAAGCGGGGTACCGAGTTCGTCATTTCTTGCGTATCGCCTGCCGATAGAAACGCTAGACGAGTCTACATTATTGGCAATACCCATAGCTCTCAGCTGACTGGCAAGGCTTTTGATTACGGGCTTGAAGTCGGGGTTATTCGAGAGCGGTACAAGCAAAACCTTGACGGGTGCGACGAGGATAGGCAACGAGAGCACCTGCGGAAATTATAGTCAGCATAGAAGAGAAAAAGAAGGGCAGGTTCCATGTTGCGTACCTCTCGAGCGACGTCCTGCGGTCTGTTCCAGTAGACGTGTTCCAGAATGCTGTAAAGTATCCGGCCGATGCCAAACGAAGGCTCAATGACATTGGGCGTGTACTCCCGAGTAGTCTCTACACGAGTGGTTTGTTTGATGGAGCAAATATCTGATGTGAGCTCTACAGATTTGGCACCATTTGCAAGCTCGTCTGTGGAAATTGTGATGACGTCCTTTTCAGCTAGCTCTGTGGCTAATTGTCTGAGACGATCTTGATCTAATTGCCCCATTGCCAGTTCGATCTTTTTGGCATCCTTCTTGAATCGAGGCCCCGCAAGCCTCTTTTCCAGTGTTGCTTTCCATTCCGTAACCTCAAGAGGAGTGGCGCGGGCTTCTTTGACGGTCAATGCGGTTCCAGTCTCTCGAGAATGAACAGTCAAGTCGTATGCACTCCGGTCAGCACAGCCAACACACTCAATCCAGCCGTAGCTCGTCAGAAGCTCCGCGTCCCAACAGTCGCATGCATAATGTGCCATCTCATTATCGAGATGTTGCCGGAACCGTAATTTTTGCGCATCTGCGCCAATCTTGAGTAAGAATAGGTAGACTCTTGCCAGGAAGTAGCCGAGGGTTTCGTTATCCACAAGTTTCGTCTCGACTGCCTTGCCGATGGACATCGATGAGATGGATGTTTTTCCAGAGAGTTGCGTCTGCTTATCCAAGAACGGCAGTCTAATTTCAGCTATTTCGCCAAAACGTTCGTGGCGCTTGTTGCTCTCCGGATCAACAAAATGTTCAATTTCTGCCATTAAGAATTCTCGAACTCGGAGTAAGCCCGACCGTGGAGAAATTTCATTACGATACGACTTCCCAATGCAAGCGGATGCGAACGGCATGGACCCTTGGCAGTAGTCCAATAGCTTTCGGAAGTTGAGAAATTGACCCTGGGCCGTCTCGGGCCTAAAGTACACAGGAGAAGCTGTACTCGGGCCAATAGTAGACCGAAACATGAGATTAAAGGCAGTTGGTTCTTCAACCTTTCCATTACCATTGGGGTTCCTAATGTCAAGCTGCCTAATGAGTTTACCAAGCTCGGGGCCATCGTAGTTGTCGATCTATTTGCCGGTTAGATTCGGAAAGCTTGTGGCATTTACTGGCAGAGCAACGTCTTACTTTGGCAAGAATTTCTTGGTACTGTTCTACCTCGGCATTGCCTAACCTTTCCAACTTGCTCTTGCTGTCAAGGGCAGCTGATTGGCTATTTGCCAACCTTGTTTCCAGCACAGTTGCAACGAGGTGATCGGCACGTAAATATTCGCCCTTGACAGGGTCTTTGCACATCCAATCAGCAAATTTATCAACGTGACCACTTGTTTTCAATACTGCCTCTGGTGTAATGGCTGTACAGTCGATCTCGAGCATATTCTCTTCGATAACGAAGTGCTTTCGCCACTCGTTGACGATGTTAGCTAGCAAAGCACAACCGGGCGGTCCATAATCATAGAGGCCTCGATTGTCTCCCTTGTAGTTGGGTGCAGTTCGGTACACTTCGAAGGCTTCGGTAAAGAAAAACCGCCTTTTCAGTAGCGATTCAAACTGTGGCCGGTTGAACACGTCGCCAGAAAAGGTTGTAAGATTCGCCATGTTCTTTCACAATGAAAAGGATATTTGTTGAGGCAGCTGAGCTGCGGAATAGAAGAAGAAACAAAGCGCCCCCTCCTTTGTGTCCAGAGAAATATGACTCACTCTGGCCTAGGCAGTGCTGGGCCAACGCACCTGACTCTTGACTAAGTCGCAACAGAATGGCGGTTTGAGCGGAAGTCTTGCAATTGCTTCCGGATATCTCTGGTTATCTTACCTTGATACCACTGCACAACTAGGCTCTTGGGTCCCTCTTCCGTGCCTGGCGTTTGCAGTCCCCAGGATTTCTCCGGTTGAGGCGGACAAGGATGTACCTCTCTCTTCCCTGGATCGCGCCATGAACAAAACCATGGTCCCAACAGTGTGGGGACGAGTTATTGTGGCGACTGATACATGGGCACCCGGGTGCCCAAATAGACTAGCGCACCCAGGTGCCCAAATTATGTCAGCACTCCTCTAGCGCTGGGACAGACCCGCAAGACCCGGCTGGAAGATCATTTCAACTAGTTACTCTCTCCAGTTTAATCTACAACTTGACAACAATGCAATCCTCCGTCGCGCTATTCGCTGAGTGCAAAGCTTGTTGCTCATTACTGTCTACCTCTATTCTCTTCCATATTTCTTTCATTCCTCTTCTCTTGTTAGCCAAAGGATGATCACCCATCTCCCGAGCGACCTGGGCTTCAATCCGCTCATCTTCCTGGTTGCTCCAGTCTAGATACGCCATCATTTCCTCTTTCGTCCATTCTCTGGACCCTGTCGCAGTGACGCGATGCTTCGACATTTGTTTGTAGTCCAAGCACCACTCGTAACTCCGCTTGTCGTATCTTTGTGGGAGCCCCATCGCTTTGCGATATTGCTGGTTGGTCTTGATGCTGCCAGCAGGTTGCGCAGCGTACCACGCATTTCTAGCAGCTACATATCTCTCATAAATGGCACCCGGGGAATCGTACCGCGGCTCTTCCAAGGTGACACCAGACAAAGACTGGACTTGCTCAACCGTTGGCCCTTCAACGGTCAACATTGGCGGACTGCCGGGCGCGTTGTTTGATGTGGCAAGCGACCCCAAGTCAGTCGACGTATTAAATCTCATGAGAGGAGATGAACGGATGGGTGGCATGCGTGCTGCAAAGGAAGAGGGTTGATCAATCTCTGCCAAGGCATCCGCCACTGCATTTGAACATTGCGACTGCTGGGTCGTTGGCACGATTTCCGGGGGGGCCTTAGAGACACCCGCAGGAGCCATTTCCGCCGTGGCACCTGAAAATGTGACTGAACTTCGAGCTTCCGGCAGAGGTACTACCGGCGACCCCTTGAACTTCAGCGGACAGGACCTCGAGGTCATAATGTGGCCTACCACGTGGCATGCGCTGCAAGTGGGAGCCTTTCTGTTACCCTGGATTCTCTCGAAACCGGATGGTTCGCGTCTTGTGCTCGTTAAGGGTTGAGTCCTATTTAGTTGGTTTGCAGCCCGGCGAGGTTCCAGAACAGGTTTTGGCAGTGCCACCCCTCGCTTTAAGTGCCAATGTGGGTGAAAATGCTCTAACAGAAGACCCTGAGCTTCTTCTTCCAGCTTCTCGAGGGTGTGGGAGCACGGCAACCCATGTGACGAAGTGAAAGTCTGACTACATAGAATCTGACGTGGCTCTTGTAGACATAACTGCCGTTGCCCCTGGACTTTGCGCAAAGCATCATGCGAAACCCTACCTCGTACTGCTTCGAACATGAGCCCGGATACATCTAGAGGTGTGCGTAACTGTTGCGAAGCTCGAATATGTTTAAGTTCCTTGAGTTGGTTTGCGATGGCATGCTTCATGGCTTGCCAAACGTCGAAAAGGTCCAAATTCGATTTCTTAATGTGTGCTTTCATCAGTGAATGGATACCCTCGGCCCTGGGAACGTTCCATTAGCGTCTTGTCAATTGCATATAGTATAAGCCACCTGCCTCGAGGTGGCCACATTGCCGAAATGCAAGTGCATATCCACCCATGCTTTAATGATCATCTCTTTGTACGGCTCGAGCCAATACATCTTGATATACCCTACACACTCTGGATATTTTTCGCCATACTTCAGTTCAAACTTGGCCAGGCGCTCGTCAAATATCTTTTCACTTGGTGAAGCAACAATCGAGTGCCAGGAGGTGTAGAATTCTTCCCATGTGTCATTTTCTGCCCGCTCTGAGGTTTCGTTTTCTTTCTGCACAAAAAAGGGCCGGCAGCGCTGGAGGACCGCTTTGTTGACATGCCAGAGGCAGAGGAGCGCTTTGGTCGTTGGAAACCAATGTGCAGCAGCGTTCATTGCAGCTAGGCATCGATCAGTCAAGACAACTGACGGAAGTTCACGCTGGTAAAGTGACCTGAGATGTTGTAACGCCCAAGAGTAATCCTCTTCCGATTCACCGGATAGAAATGCAAATGCGATACAGAACGACCGCTGGCTAGAATCTACTCCGACCATGTCGAGTAGCGGCATACCGTGTTTATTCGTCTTGTAGGTACAATCCAGCAATAATACGTCCGGGTTGCATTGTAAATACGCCACAGAGTCAGGATGGGCAAAGAAGATAGCCGTCAGTCGATTGTCTACATCCAAGCGGACGCGACACCAAAAGCCCTCGTTATCTAATTGGTCGACTAGGGCTTGAATGCTGCTCTGGCCTTCGCGAAGATCTCTCCTGGTTGCCGCAATCCGGTTGTATATATCCCGCTGAGTTGCAAGTGTTTCTGAGTGGTTATGGAGGTAGGTCCTTATTTCTCGAGGGGCAGTTCCAGACTTCACGAGTTTGGAGACGATCGCCGCATCTTTTCCCACAAGCTTGCGGTGGGCAGGGTGTGCAGAAGGATCATCGCTGGGCGCGTGATTATGTTTAGCACATTCGATGTCTGGTCGATGGCTCAAGACCCATGTACTACCATCTAGCGATTGCTTGGCTAGAACTGAAAACTTGCAGCCAGTTCTTCGGCTCGAAGTGCGTCGCACTCGATCAGTAGAAGGGCTTGGAGGAGGTTTATTCCTATCACAAGCGAATATTACTCTGACTCTGCCATTTGGTGTCTTGAGGGATTTCCCTGTTGTAAATGCGTACCCTCGAGGTTTCGCCCAAGAATTGATAGCATCAAGTAAGGACTCGCGTGATTCATATGTGCCTTCGGGTGGAAGAACGTCGTCAGGGAATGCTGCCTGATCCATGTTTCATCAATCTGATTGGCGCTGCAATGTGCAGTGGCTGCAGGAACATGCTGGGGCACAGGTTCTGTCCCAGCGCTAGAGGAGTGCTGATAAAATACTACGCCACCCCTTGCACGTTAGAGCTGTGGGTGCAAGGGGTACGATCATCCGAAGGCTGGGAGTCCTTGGGCCAAGCAACTATTAAGCCATTACATTTAGCTAGCTATCTAGTTATGCAGAGCCGTGGTCTGACCTATATGGATTCCGTGTAAGGACCTGTCGTCTTCTATGCCGCTCATCCCTCATCTTCATCTTCATACCCTCTGGTGGAGACTCGTAAAACAGGTGACCACGATCAAAGGGCGCATCCAGCATCAAGCCCTGGAGCGTTTTTACGCGAGAGACAGCTACGTAGCTTAAACCAGTCTGAAAGTCCCGACAGGAGAGATCTGTCACGATGACATCTTCAGTGATGCTCTGCGACTTGTGAACCGTAATGGCGTAGCATACGATCAGGGGAAACTGCGTGCGAGTGCAGAGAGTGCTTCCGATGAGGAAGTCCCTGTCTACTGGGAGAATCGGGACAATCTTTCTGCCATCAGCGGTGGTCAGGAACACAGGTCCACTGTACTTGTCAAACTCCATCATGATAACACAGGGAGGGTCTTGGACTGGGTCAGCCCCCGGTGCCCAGCCGATATCGTAAACGGTACCGCGAGCGCCGTTGCAGAGACCAACTGGCTGCCAAAGGTTAGATGTCAGCATCAGACGGGCGCCAATGCATATAGGGATCTGCTTCGCAAGGTTGCCCGCCTTGTCATCAGGCGCCGCAGCCGCGCCAAGGCCGACATTCTTAGCCTTGACCTGAATGACTGGCCGGCCGAGGCGGTCGAGGTGGTAGTGGTTATATTCGTTCACCCTATCTTTCGTGGCGTATACTCGCAAGGCGTTGGCGAACCTGGCGACCTCCAGATCATCTAGCTTCGCCTGTACTCGACCGGAAAGGAGTTTCCAGGACTCGACTGACAGTTGGAGGAGCCGCAATTCCTCGAGAGCTGTGCGAAACGCCTTCTGATCGTCGCCCCGTTGCCGTTGGACAACCTTCAAGAAGACTGATTTATCGAAGCGTCTATATGCGTTCCTGCCTTTGATCTCCACTCCCTGCACCTCTTTATCGTAATAGAGCGGCTTCTGTAGCACGGGTGGAAGCTGGAAGAAGTCGCCAACCAGAAGGATGTTAAGACTACCAAAGAACTCCTCATTCCTACTCGGGAACGCCTCGCGCAGGCGGTCATCGATCCAAGAAAGCTGTCGCAGTCCCAGCATGCTCTTCTCATCGATGATCAGGTAGTTGATGTCCTTCAGCTTCTTCTGGAGCTGGGCCATGTCAGTGGGCGAGAGGGGCTTGAAGTCCTTGTTGATTGGAAGGTGTAACAGGGAGTGCAAAGTAGTGCCCGATATCTGATTTCCCGCGACGCCAGTGGGCGCGGCACGCCAAACAGGTGTCCCTCTCCCGGCAGCAGCGGCTTGGAGGTGCGCGGAGAGCAAATTAATGAGGTATGACTTCCCGGTACCACCTCCACCATCCACATGGAGCAGCAACTGAGAGGGTTCCTGATTCAGGAAGTGGTCCATCACGGTATCGTATACTAAGCGCTGATCCCGGTTTAGGGAATCTCGAGCTTCCAAGGGCTGATGATCCACATCAAGGTCAAGGCGGTTTGCCGCCTTGCGTTGCTTCCAGTAGTCGCCCTTGAGAATACCGTCATCAGTATACCGTCCAACGTGAGGGGTCCAATCATAATTGATGTCGATGTCTCGGCGGCCGAGCATGTCGATATCCTCTTCCTCCAGCGGGCGGTCGGGAAGCATGCGGGCGAGTTCATGCCAGTCTTCATCCACAATGGGCTCTTCATGGACCTCAAGCTCAAATTCGTCGTCCTCAGCCCTCAATTCATTTGTATCTGGCTCCCCATAATGATCGTCCGCATGGGTGTCACGGTGCTGCTCTCTGCAAAACCTGTACGCAGCCGCGAAGGAATCGAACCGCTGCCCGCCCACGGTGAGCAACTCCTCTGGAGAGCGATGCGGATGAGCCATCATCAATTTAACACGGCAGAAGTCACCAAACTGGGGAGATGCCTCCACGGACCTGTATCGAGGAAAGTAAGACAGGACTCTCTTCTTCGCGTTGGCAGCGAGTCTCCTCCACGTCTTGAGATTATACGATTGCAGGTACTCGAGGTAAGTTGCATCCTCGTGCTGGTCATTTCTCTCGAGATACCTCCTGTAGCTGCCGACGGTCTCGTTGACATCTTCATCCACGCGATACGAACGTGCATGTTGCTCCAAAGGACGGCAGTCGACAGAGACCACCATCCGCGTGCCTTCCTGCAGAGGAATGTTAAGGAGAAGATGGGAAATCTCCTGCGCCGAGTAATCTCTCTCGGCAATCAGCTTATTCATCAGGCGAGAGGAGAAGGATAATAGCGGCTGAAGGTGTGCCGTGTGCGGCAAAACCTGGTCTGCAAGCTTACAGTAAGGCTCAGTCTTCTTCTCAGATTTGCTGCAATACTTGGCAGCGTACGTAATAACCGCCTGTAGGCTGGTGCAAGGAGATATGTCGATATTGGCTAGCCAGCCTAGTATAATGGCGGGATTGAAGTGATTCATGAGGTTGTCATTCCGCGCCGCCTCGAAGACATAGTACGACTTGCCTTCCTTCCTGATCACTGCGGCCAGCTCCCGCAAGGCACGAGGAAAGTCAAAACGACACTCCCGCTCTGGATTGGCCGCATTGGCCGCCTCGATATCTGCAGCAGCGCCTTCCATATCCCTCGCCAGATCAACGGTTCTCTTCCTTACGCGTAAGCAGTATGTGGTATTGCATCTGTGGCGCTGGCAGCGGTTGACGATTTGTGAGAGACGCAGGAATGTCAGTTCTGTACTCAGTGGATCTACGCTCAGGGGGTTACCCTCACCCTGGGGCATAGTCCTAGTCGGCTCAGGATTAATGGCAGTGATGTGGAATCCCCACGTGCGTGCAAAAACATCACGAGCGGCTTCATCCACCATGTCGACTCTTGGGCAATTCTCCATCCAGTACAGGCCATGGTTGTGCGGACTGCCACGCCCTTGCCATTCATACCGATCCCAGTAATCCGTAATGTTGAACTTCTTGCTTAACACGATATCTCGAAAGAAACAGTATCGGCGGTAGAAATGGAAAGCAGCAATGTGAGGATTCTGACGCAAAAGTTGGCGCGAGAGACCCATCCTCTCGGACTCGGACGCAGCCAGCCATTCATCATATCGGGGCATGTGCTGGTAGAGACTCCGCCAGTGTAAATCTGCCGGGCTGAATGTGATGAATGCACCAGGACATCCAAGGTTGTAGGCATAGGCCTCGAGGTCCTGCCTCTTCCTGTTCCAGAAGGGGCGCGTGCCGCGAATAGGTACCGCATGTCTTGTGATTGAGTTGATTAGCACCTGCGCCTCAGGGTCCTCGCTGTGCTCCAGTGCCTGAACAAGCTGCTCCCGTGTGAGCGGTTCATGACTACCATCGTGTTGCTTCACGAAGAATTTGGACCGTGCACGGGCCTGTGACCGCATCAGAGTATTGAAGGCGACGAAGCGGAAGGTCGGGTGGCGTGCAAAACGCCCGTCATGCCAGCGCATCGCGTGCTCGATGTAGTCCTTGTAGTCGATTGACCGTAGCCGAGGCTCAACAAAGTCGGCTCTCCCGTCAGGAAAGAGGCAGGGAAAAGCTAAGGAGAGTAGGGCATGAGAGCGATTGAACTCATTAATGGGTGTGCGCCGTATATTCGGAAGCTGCAGCTCGTGCTGCACCTGCTCCTGGAAGCTTGTGGAAAGCCTTGGTTCAGCTTCTGGTTCTCCGGCAAGAATAGACCGCAGAGCATCGAGCTCCGTGTCCTTGGCCAAAAGGTCCGGCACCGCAGCCTCGTCCTCCAGGTCCGGTTCTGCCTCCTCATCTTCCTCGGGTCCAACTTCGGCAGCCTCCACCTGGCTCTGGGGGATGTCGTCCAGGACATTGCCATCTTGAGGCAATTGACTCAGCCGCTCTTCGTCGATGACGATGCATCGATAGCCAGGATGATGGCGCCGGAGGTAGTTAAGCCATATGGCAACTGGCTGGCGGCGTACACGGAACTGGCGGGTGAATTGCCGGCTAAGGTTTGCATGGGACGACGTATTGGAAGGACGGAGTAATACAGTGTTCAACTCCCGCGGCAAAAGCGGGAGTTGGTTGTACACCAAGCCAACCTCGCGGAGAAAGTGAACAACATGTCCCCGATATTTGTACTGCTGGCCCCGCACAAGCATAATATTCACGTGGACGTGAACACGGCCTATTAAAGACTCTTCAGTAGGTGTAAGCTGAGGCAATTGAGTCGGTACGGAGCCAAAATCCAACTGGTTGTCCACAGAGAAGAAGTACGGCTCTTCAGGGCCGCGTTTATCATCCTTTCGACAGCAACGCGCACAAATGCCATCAGAATCGATCTTCATCTGGAACCAACGCTCTTGACATCGACCACAAAATTGCATTTGGTCATTGTCCAGCTTTGTCCAGAACTCACGGAGGATTGCTTTATCACGACAGGTCAAGGCGCAAGCGTCCAGGTCCCCATTCCACACCGGATCTTGTGCGTGAAATACGGCCGATTCTTCAGGTGGAATCATCACTGGACTCCGGTACCGTCGTGGCGGCCCCGACGATCGAGTTTGCCTTTGAGATTTTTTTGGCCGCCCTCCTGTACCAGGGGCAGGACCACGGCGAGCACGGCGACGAGGCCCTGACTTTCTGGAAGGCTGCCGCGAGCAATAGCGAAGAGGGCTTTCGTCCAAGGCATTGCTATTATCGTTCCCGTCTTCGTCCCCTAGATCGGAATCAGACTCTACCCCTAGGTGTTCGAGGTACTTCCGTGGTCGAGCAGGTGAAAGCAGCAAGTTGAAATAGTCCTCGACGTCAACATCAGATTCAGAGAACTGTCCCCTGTCATCCGCTTCCTTGGTCATTCCATCCCCATCTGGGAGCTCATTTGCCTGTAGTCGATCTTGACTCCCAGCTACGTTCCGTGGTTAGCTTGAACAAACTGCCGGGACCACAGCACAAGGATACCTTCTCCAGGACCATCAGAACCTTCAAAGACGCCGAGTTGAGAGATTGTGGGAGTTAGTGACACAGCCTCCCCTGCACGGCGTCGTGAACGATGGTCGCGCCGAATAGTGGCCTGCTTGGCCCTGGCGCCGGCCTTGGAGGCATCATCTTGCGAGTCCTTCCCGCCCTTGTGGAACCTAACAGCCAGGTAAGAGTAGTCCACACCAGTCGTGCTGCTTCGGACAGTAGATGGATCAGAATGTGAGGCGACAGGATCGGTCGAGGGCGGCACAGGCGGTGAGGGAGCTAGAGCCCGGAAGAGCCGCGAGCTCGCTTGGGTTGGTGGGATCGGCGTCCCCAGCACTATCTGCGGCTGGCTGCCTGGCTCTCCGAACAAACTCCTAGCTGTATGTTGTTGCCGTAGCTTCTCTGGCGATGTAGGTTGGGTTCCAGATCTCTGGTTAGGAGGCGATAGGCCAGCGTCTCTGTCGGTTCTTTTCGGGGCAGATCTCTCAGCTGAGGTAGGACGGACAGCCAGCTTTCTCAATGCAAGGACGGCACCTTTGGACCTGGCACGCTTGATCAGGTTAGGGAGGCATATATAGTATATCAATGGTGTCAGTTACCTCGGAATTGCGGTGGTCCCGGCATTCCAGACAGGTTGTAGTTGGATTGGCAGATTTCCTCCTGCTAACGAAATTACTTGGTGATTTTGTTCGGTCGCAAGACGGGCAATGGACTGCCAATTCAGATCTAGGACTAATATTACCCCTAGAATCATAATCCATACCCAACCATGCGGTACATCTGTTTCAATAATGGAAGAAAGGCTGCTGGCCAAGCAAACGAACAGATCGCTGGGCAAATTTAGCGATTGTAAACGATTGTAAACGATTGTAAACGATTGTAAACAGAGAAGTAAACAAAGAAGCACCGACAGACGGTGGCTGTCCTTTACCCACTTTTCTAGAGCCACCAACCAATCCAGCCTTCTTTCGCGATTTCCCATACAAAATTTGGACCAATAGAAACTTATTTGTCAAGCCTGCACCAAACCCTCATTATTCGGAAAACTTATGGATTAATGTAGAGTCAGCCTTCGGCTGAATAATTTGGGCACCTGGGTGCGCTAGTCTATTTGGGCACCCGGGTGCCCATGTATCAGTCGCCTTGCGGGGAATCTTGCTTACTAATAGCAGCCCGCCCGGCAAGCCGGGCCGGGGGCAAGAGCTCAAGCCGAGCCACCAACCGGGCTTGGCCCGTTCGCTCATCCAGGCGCGCACGAAAGGCGGCGAAGGGTCTGGTATGTCTTTTTTCGCACTTCGATTTTACTAACTGTGCGTATATAGTAAGGCTTCCCTTTGAACTGCCTTATTTTTCATGGAACATCAACCAATTTTCCCAAACATGGTTGCCGTGTTCAAAACGATCCATCCTAAATAATCGCGAAAAAGAACGCGCTCTGATCGAATAGCAATTATAACCCCTTATATGCCGTAGACATAAATACAAGGGTCCGAGTGAGACTGTCCCAGTATTATTTTCAACCTGGACCAAGCTTCTTGTTCACTCAGTCGCGGACGAGGAACTTTTGTTCAGTAGCGAGGGGTTTAATGTTAAAACGCAGCGATCATCAGCGTCGCTCGCGATAAATTTGTCCGCATATCGCTCCGTATCGTGCACGACCCAATCCATGTAGCCCCGTATCCAGTACTTAAGTCCGTCAACATAACCTCGTAGTTCATCACTTATAGACGGAGCTGTAACAATATCCGCCAACTTGCAAAAGTCAGAAAGCTCGTTGTTCACGCGAGCAGTTGTAGTCGACACAGCCTCCGATAAAGATTGACCCTGCTGAATGTAGATTGTGACCATATTTCTAAATTGACCCGGCTGCTGAAATTCCATACCTAGGCTTTGAATGTCATTGGCCCAGCAGACAATGTTGTTGGTTTGAAGCACAAGTTTCTGCACATCTGGCTGATAGAACTCGTGAGCTTGAACCGAGCCCTTGTTGGCGGCATCTGCTAGAGAAGTACAGGGGTTCAGTCCACTTGTATGACGACGGATGGCTTCGTACTCGCGTATGCCGACAGACTTGGGTCGCTGATGGTTGAGGATCTGGAGGGCAGCAGTCGTTGCCCATAGCCGCATTCCTTGGGCGAAGCGCTGGAAGGCTTCGGGTTGCAGTAGATCTCGCAGCCTCTGACAAACGTCGAGCCACGCAAGTTCACCAAATACCGGTTCTTCTCTAGCAACGTTGCGATCAAGAACATCGATCATGGCCGTCAAATTACGTATAGTTTCGTCCGTAACTACCTCAACACGATCAACAAACAAGTCGTCGGCGAGAAAGAACCAGACAAAGTAGTCCGCAATTGCTTGGAGTAATTCTTCTCCAGCGTTTGGGTAGCATCGCGCCGCAAGCAAGCCGTAACGGGTGCGTATCACACGATCGCGATATTCGCCATTCACCAGCAGCTTATGGTGGTCAGCCCACTTCATCATCCTCTCTTCAACGACGTCCGCTTTAGGCGAGCGCCGTTCAGGCCAAGCAATATTGAAAGTCGGCACGCGTAATGCCGCAATTTGAGATTTCAAGTGTTGTTTTTCCATGACTTAACAAATGGGATCTCTAGATGTGACAAGGGCTTGTTGTGATAGCTTGGAACGAATAACTTGCTTTGTTATCAAAAGGTCCTTGGTTTTCCTCAAGGCCCTTGAAATTGATGACCTTTATTTATACAAAGCAGCGGGGAGCCTACAACCCGGGGAGCTTGAAGCCTCAGCTAGGTCTCGAGCCCTTTGCGTACTATCGTCAGGTCCGCGAGACGGTCCGTGCCGTAAATGTTACGTGACCTGTAACCCCATTGCTACCATTGCTCGTGGCATTGTCTTATTGTCCATCCGGCTTTGCGTCTGTCGGCTTGCTAATCTATACCGAAAGACCCCGCACCCCCTCTTTCAAGTACAGTCAATCTAACAAGAGTAACTTGGCAATGCTATTACTTAATATGCCATTATATTTTCCTCTTACAATATGGCAGGGCCTGTCTGTCCGGACACTCTTGACTGCAAGTGACCAGCTCAAGCTGTTTTCGACGAGCTATCAACTGCCAAAAGCAATGTCCAGTTATTACAAATGGTCCATTCCATGTGGCGCTGTGACTTTTGTAAGAAAGATACCCCCTGCACCTTCATGCATTACGTACGATCCAAGCCAGCATTGCCATCAAGGGTGAACCCTGCGGATTGATCACGATACAATTAGGAAAGTCGTCAAGCAGCCGGTTGTTTATCTGATAATACGCTGCCTACCGCAGAATGCAGATTGCTTTGAAGATGAGCAGGTTAGTAAGCGTTCATAACAAGGAGGGGCTTAGGCGTTTGAGTGTTGGTTGTTGAGAGAGCTCTACTAGCAACAAGAAAGAGAAAACGTACTCCAAGTTCTCATGCTCCAGACACGTACCCGTGACTGGGTTGTTAGACAATGCATTAAGCCGCACACCAGTGGGTATTTCAGCTTGACACTCAGTATCAAGCTATTTAAAACTCACATAACACGACACATAGGAGGGCGGGTGCGACCGTCCACGGATTGAATGACACGTTGTCAACACGGTGTATCACGGGATGAGCAGCGCAGTCTCCGGATGATAAAAACGGCCAATGGTATTATTTGTGTTGGTGCGCCTAGTCGATCAATGGCACAGAAATATAGAATGCGTCCGTCAAGGTGATGTCGCGGAATTCAAATTCGTCCAAAAGTTGAGGCGTATTTATTAGCAAGCCATAGCGCGATACAAATTGCATGCACGTTTGTAATACCGACACTCATCGTGGCACGAAATTGGAGACATATTTCTCCCTTTCACGACATCCAGTACAAGGCCACGACTTTACAGATGGTTGTTCACCAACATCCTATTCGCCCTGTAGCAGTATTGCTAGTGCATGTAGAGCGTTGGGCGGACGCGCCAACCTTGCGCTCATTTCCCCCACATTTGAACCATTCCTGGGCCATTGTCTAGCTTGTCAATGTCGAGTACAGTCCCCGGCGTCGATCACGGGGATGATCAAGGGCACTCCTTGAGCTGTGGTTGCGCCGACTGTTCGCCGCCGGGAGACCAAACATGATTAGGCTGTCCATGAGCCGGCTCTAGAAGGGATAAGCCATTCATTCTTCAGATGACACTCGAGAATTCTCCTTTCGCATAGATCTCCCTTGATGGGCCGATATTCTTCACTCCCTGTTCCATTATAGCAGTGTGCATGTCAGACCAACGCAGGCGCCAGCAGGCTTGACCAACACTTGACTCGTCAATGAATTATCGTCACCAGAAATTCGAAGGTCGCTTGCTCCTCCTGAGGATATTTGGTCACATGGTTGGTGCGTGCCCCAGGTGTCTATTCCACCAGACGTTTACCAAGTTCATGTGCACCACCGTAGCAAACTGAGATAAAACTTGATGGAACCTACCGTTTCGAAATACAGCAGGCTACAGATTTAGATACTGCAGAGAAATAATTTTGTCAAATGCCACTCCTACTTACCCTAAAGTAATTCTTTGATTTCGCGACCAAAATTTCGCTGGAAAACCTATCAAGTTGATCGCAGATAACCACTTACCCTTAACTTTATTAGAAGTGTAATTGAAGCTGAATAGAATTTAAACAACCAAGAAACTTTTTTTGTTCGAGGCTTTAAGCCAGCATAGTCTTGGACATTAGTGACAGCGGCATTTCCGCCACATCGAGCAAAATGGGGGAAACGGGCCTACCAAGGCATGGTTATTTACAAAATGAAAAGATGAATCGATTATAAAACCAAAAGGGCTACTGGAAAAATAACCTACGCTGATAAGTTACATGTCGTTATCGATTCTTCGCCCTGTGCAGCGCACACTGTCAGATTTCCATCGAGGCATTAGTGGAGCTGATACATCAGAATACAAACACGGCCATTACGATGATTCATGTCAAGTTGAAGCCTATGATGGAGAAAAATCCCGAGAAGATGGAAGAGTGGAACTAATATTTCGTAGATTATTTAATATACTTGGTTTTGGAAAGAGCCTCAAAAAAGCTATACAGACTGTCCCAGGCTTAAGGCCGAGTCACTCAAGGGACCAAAACAAAAGAAAGAAAGAAAAAGGAAGAGAAAAAAACAAAAAATTTCTTTATATTGAAACTGGCTATTTACCACGGCTCTCATTGAGTTTGAGCGGTAAGTCATAGAGCAACAAGATGCAGCATGAGCGGCTCACGGCCGAATGTTCACAATATCCAGGTTGTAAGTGCTCCGCTTTGTCTTTGTTATGCCTTGACCTTACCAGAGAGGTCAGCAACGCGGTTTAATACCGTAGAGTCGCCGCATCAGTATTCCCTACCTCCTGACCGAGGGAGCCTATAGTTACGGCCTATTACGAGCCCCATGAAGAGTTTTGTCTATGATGTACAGTTTGCTGGTCAAAGTCATAACCCGCACTCGGTTAGGCGAATGCACGGAGGGTCTGCCGCCTGCTTGGAAGCCCAGTTTCACGTTGACGAGCGGCATAGAGACGGATCTTGAAACGATTGGTTAATATGACATAGTTATTCCAGCCATTTTAGGTATCATTTAACTAAGAAATATAACCAGGTCATATAGGACCCCGGTAGCCAGTTGGGCTAGGGCCGCCAGGAGGCGATCGCGGTTGCCAGTAAGGGTATGTGGCCGAGTTGGACTAGACCACAAATTGCAACATATCGCCAGCTATAAATCATTCGTGAATAACGGCATCACGCAGTTGAGTGGATGGTTACTCTGTAAATTGGGAGTGTTGCCTAATTGCTTGTATTCCATAGGCTAGAACGAGATTCCCACGGCTCGCTACAGCATGACTGCCGTGGACGCGAGATATTTTCAGTGCATTGCAAAAGTGAACAAACGCACCGAAGTTGTTGTGATGCTACGCGACAGAGCTAACATATGAACATTCCTATTTTGGCAACAAGCAGCACGTCACAATAACCGATTCAAAATGCCAGATCCCAAGCGGGAGCAGCCAAGTGCTAGCAAATGGCCGTCTAAAACGAGTTATGCCGCACGTACGCAGCTACACTGGCAAATATAAAGCAGTAAGGGATAAAGAGGTACACAGCTAGTTTAGATAATGGAGCAGCTTTTCGTTCAAGATCCCTTCCCCACGATAGTGGCGGCTTAGTCCTCCCTTGGAATACACCAGGCATAAATGAACTAGTTGAATAATATGGTGCATTGTAACCACGTAATCAACCAAGGGGCATAATGGTGCAACTGGGAAACCGCCCCATAAACTAGCAAAACTAGTCGTTCACTACAAGAAATAGCACCGACTCCATATGCTCCCTGAGTTGCCTTTCAGGAATGGATTGCCACGTTCTACTATTCACATGTGCCCAAAACTCAGGCCTTGCACAACCCCTTTCATTGATTGATCAACAGAACCATGTCGCGTAAAGGGGCCACGGGAACACGGCACGCGGATCAATTGGCAAATTGCCGATCGGGCAACCGACTTTAGAAATGACTCGGATGATCTTCCCACCCCACGAGACGGACCACCATGCAGCGTACAATGCATTCACGAACTACGAGCATCACGTAGTCCCTTTGCATTCCTGTCACGTTTTGGCCGCGAACTCGAAATGCCAGTATCTACACCAAGCACAAGATTCGGCTTTGTCTTTGGGCCATGGCCCCTTTCCAGTTCATCCCGTTCTACGGCCCTGGTGAAACCGCTGCGTCACCGTGAACTCGGGCTGGGCGTGTACTGCATTCCATTTTACTTGGTAATGAGACTAAAGGGTCAAAGTAGGGGACGCGAAGAGCCGTCTCAAACACGCAGCAAATATAAAAAGGCAGCCTTGGCACCTGCATCTTGGCATTGGAAAACTGCATCACCAACCCCCAACAACGTTTCATACCCAAGAACATACAACACACATTCATTGCACCATTCTACGCACAAAGACATATTTTATCAATTCTAAGAACAAAATACAAAGTGGCCAAAATGAAGTCAAGCCTCGTTGCCATTGCTCTCGCCCTCTTCGCCGGCGCTGCCCTTGCGGTTCCCGCTGATGCCTCGGCGGCCATGCTCGACGACCGCCAAATGAAGGCCGTCCATATTCTTCACAACAACAAGGGGGCCCTTGGCCTCACCAAGGAGGAGACAGAGAAGTTTAACAAGTTCATGACTAGCATGCGCAAGCGAAGTCCCCAACTCGGCGCGTTGGGCGGATTGGTGGGCGGCGGCAAGGACTCCGGCAAGGACTCCGGCAAGGACTCCGGCAGCGACGCCGAGGGAGCGACTCCAACCGGGACCGCAGACCCCAGTGCTACTCCTACCAATCCACCCAAACCTGGTGGTATCTTGGGTGGCGCTCTTCTTCCCGGACTTTTGTAAATCTCGACTACGCGCGTCGGGATCAGTACGGGGATATTAGAGAGACGGATGAAGGGACCTTGTGGGCTTTTGAAGTTATTAGAGTGTAGGATAGGAAATGGGATACATCGCAGAAGCTGCTCCTTGTGCCATGTTCGCCGTGACGTCTTGTTTGGTGGCGGCATGTAAGAGGTGTGACGTTTTGCAGAGTTGGCAGCCGGTCGTGTATACGCATCGTTCCATCCAGATGACGTTGAAATACGCGCCGCATCACGCCGCGGTGAATCTTCAAATGTTACTAATTGAATATTTAATGCCGTGTTGCGTCAAACCAAGACACCGAATTCCATAGCTTCAATCGCCATCCCTGACATGGTCGCACTAACATGGCCACTCACCCTTTAGCCCCCTTCTCATGGGCAGCGTCTTCCTCCATCTTTAAATATGTCATTCGAGCCATCTTCTATACCTGCATACCTCTGCAATTATGGTAAGGTCGATCGATTTTTTAGTGGTAATTTGTTGGTCTTGGGATTCATTGGGACTCCTATTACCGCAGTCAAGAGGACCCTGTAGTAAATATAGGTAATAATTAGACCATGACACATCATAAGGTGGTCTCGTAGATCAATGGCTTAGATCGCGGCTTTCCGGTGGCCGAGGTTCCAGGTTCGAGTCCTGGCGGGATCGATATTTTTGGACCCCAGCGACTTTTTTTTTGGACACGATTTACCCCGCAACCCCGAAAAGAGCGTAAAACATAGTGATACAATGATGCGTGTATTCAGGATGAATCGTCACCTTGCACAAGGGCTGTTATGCAGTGCCTTGCCGACTTTAGCGAGGACGAATAGGCTTTTACAGACTGCATTTTGGACAAGGTGATATCCGCGCCAGCCACAGATGACGACACCGCCAACGAGCAAGCAGCCCCTAGTGGCTGCGAAGAAGCTGAGGCTGCATGCGAAACGACCAGTGCCGAATTTGAAGCCGCCTGGGTGAAAAATGAAGGCGGTGGGACAGATGATGCTAGCGAGAGTAATGGTGTGGCTCCAGAAAACGAGTCGCCGGCTTGCAAGGAGGCAAAGGTCTTGTTTGACAAGGCCTGGACTGCAAATAACTGCGAGGCAGTACTAAATGCCGCCATTGGCGCCTCGCAAGGCCATTCAGATCCAAACGATGCCTCTCTTCATACTAGTAACTAGGGGCCAGGACATGTTTAGGCCATCTGATGTGTTAATACAGGCATTCATTTTATAGGTCCAAGTAAAAATGGACGCTTTTTTAGGCACAGGGTTGGCACTATTCTACCGCGTATACCCTATAATCTACCATTCTAGAGAAAAGCCTACATTATACTAACGTTCCTTGCAACGAACATACATTTCCAGGTCTTGGTTGTTGAGATGCTTGTGGAGCGTATTAATGTGCCAAGTGATGATCGGCTCCTTGTGTCCTGTTCGTGGAATAATACCCAGACATGCTGTCCCCATAGTCGAAATGCCATTTTGCCCATTTTCAGCCGTAAATGTAGCACAAAATATCCTCAGTGGTGGACATTATCTGCTTAATTTTTACAAAGTCGCCCGAGACGTCTATATGCAGGGTGTGATCGAGGGTAACATTCTCACTAGGCGGATCTATGCAGGGATTAGCCAACGGAGGGAGTAGCTAGGAATCCAAACATACAGTTCTCAAAGGTAACAGTTCCACTTAGTGCATCTCGCCGCTTTGCAAGATCTCTGCTCTGCCAGATGGCCCAGACCCGATCTAACATGGCATGGTGAAGGAAAAAGGCGGGATCGCCCGGCGATGTAAAAAGGTTGAGCTGCTCTCCGCCATAGTAGAAATGGCCTCCGACATGTACTCCGTCATCATTCTCAACAACATGGTTAAAAGTCTCCATGTCGGGACTGTTCAGGATGAGATTGGTGACATTCTGGTACGAGTTCTGCTGGGCGAGTATAGGCATATAGAAGTCGCGTTTTAGGCAACGCGGATTCTCTCTAAGCTTGGTAGGCGTCGTTGCGCCCTCATTGCCGGCGTCAAGGTGCAGTGTGAGGTTCTCGAATGGCCCCGAAACGCAACCACCGCCTTCGCCTGCAGGTCGCGTGAAAAATTGCACGGGGGGCGGTCCACCAGGAACAGGCATGCGGTACTCTTCATGGGGAATGTGCTCGCCATTTCCCGAAAGTGAGGCGCTTGACCCATCAAATATAGTCGATTTTTGCGGATTCTCAACGTACTTGGACCAGTCCCAATAGGGCTGGTAGCCTTCGTAACCACATTCTTCTCGTAGAGCTTTCTCGTAAAGCCAAAGGTAGTAACGGTGCCACGGAAGGAGCAGACCCTGATTTTGTAAGCTTGGGAAGCGAGTTCCTGGATTCCTTAGCATACACTTACAGAAGCATGAATCTCCAGAGTTTGGTTGACATGCGGTATAATAAACTCTTCCAGTCTATTGCGCGCTAGGCCACCAGGCTGCCTCGGTTCCTTTGACTGCAGACATCGCACTGCTCGTATGTAATCCAGGCGTTGGGGTTCTGACAGCGAGTCCCTGGAACGGATTAGCAAAGTTGACTTGCAGGTGTGGTGACGCAGTTTGCACACCATTCGTGTCGAACTGCAATGTTTTTGCTTGTGCAGCCGGTTCTACGCAGACCTGACAAAACAGTCTGCACGTATTCGACCTTCAGCTTAAGCATTACGCCAGTGGCATCATTTGTGATACCCGAGCCCCCCTTATCGCCCAGTAATCGGCAATGAAGGCCGAGAATGGCACAAGCGGTCCGTAAAAGTGAAGGTATTATCATATTTCTGATCAGACAGCGACCTTTCTGGGTGTATAGGAAGGATTCTACTGTAATGTGTAATGGAAAGAAAGTAGTGCTAGGTAGTCGGATCGAGGACTACAATATCACTATATATAAAGTATTATGTATTATCACTGGATTTTAATTGCTCCATTTTCAAGTTCGACACGGGATTAAGGCGACTGGATGTAGCCAATAAACCTGTACACTCTGGTCGGTTTTCCCGCTTCCTTGCTAGTGCCCCAACCACAACAGGGCTAGACTGCAATGTTACACGGTTGGGACTCAACAAAGCCCAACGCCGATGTAGGACTTGCAGGCTTACCTAAACTGAATACACGGCGCACTTACCGCCTATAGTATCTCTATTCCTTTTATGTATATATAAAAGTTACCGCGCTCTTTCTTTTCCTCTTAAAACTAAGGACCTTTAATACTATACCAGATTATCTCTAAATTGAGCCCTTTTGCTCCAAGCCCTCGTAACCGAGCCCTTGTCACATGTAATCTGATAGAGAATTTGCCGCGTAGCGCAAAAGCAACGAGATTACCACTACGCAATAAAATTGCCACCATATCCGTATCTGCATAATGATTCTGAGGTCCGGTTAGTGTTTCGGATTACTCCGAGATGTGGGCTCTGCCCCCGGATCTCAGCTCCTCTTGTCACGCGTTGTTTTATTAGCTCTTTCCAGTTCAGCTCGAGTATATTTACCAAATGGCTAACTCTATATTGCCTATCTGACACTAAGTAGAAATCAAAGATCAAGAGCGTAGAATCGTACTGAGGTCGAGACAAGCTAATGACAGAGCTCTTGAGAGACCGGACGTGGCCTGTGATACCTCCTCTTAAGTCACTATGCCCTCTTGAAGCAGGCAAGGGTCTATCGATATCTCCCTCTTTACCAGACCCTGTAAGCACCCTGGCACATCCCTGTAATCGAATTCTTAATACTCAAGCGCTTCTTTCCGAGAGAGTTTTCAACGGTAATAAACACCTCTATTAGCAAAAACTGCCTCTTGGTTTGTGGAAGGATGCAATATTGGGGCCTCAATGGGACAATGATGCATTAGCATCAATATAAATCTCAATTAATGCCCATATATTGCCTCAATAGGACGTCTTGCTATTTTTTATATGGAGTACTATCGTTCCGTTGTGGACCCGGCGCTGCCGGTTCTCTCCGTCACATGCAATAAAGTCGTTGGATACCTAGGTATTTCTGGCCATGTGTGTTCGGGTACTAGTGGCGGCTTCAAAAGCCCTCAATACTTCTCCATTTAGATATTCCTCCGTCTGTATACATCGGAGTCCCGCATACATCGCCGCATGTCTTCGCCAAATCCGGGCCAGTAGAATCACTCGCTGAGCAGGGACTGAATCAAATCTTTTTGCGGTGAACCGTCAGAGCTGCATTGTGCGTTTACTATAGTCCTTGTGCTCAATAACAGTATTGTGGGATCCAAAACCGATACAGCCCAGCATGATGCAACTCGGCCCTGTGACGGCGACTGTAGCATCACGTAAGGTCCACGTTACATCCACGATCCAGTCTACCCGACCGTAGTGACTCCTCTCATAGCTTGGCTATTTATGTCCAGCTTATCGACGTTGTAGCAGGTGCGATATCTTGGTAAAGCTGAAAAAATTTGCTTCACGTACTGCGGTGTACTTACGATATGCTTGCGAGACAGCCTAAGACTTGCTTGCCTCGCCCGCGCTCTCTGTAATGCCTTCCGCTACCGGCTTCAGTAGCCTTATTATCGCATGTGAGCAAAGATCTCGAAACCCGTGCGACCGGCCGTCATTGTGGACAGGGGATCGGGAGAGAAAAGAAACCCGCAAAACGGCGGAGGGACGTGTAAATAATAGGGCCGCCAAAATGCACTAGAAGATTCTGATATCGTAATAAAAACTTGAACTATGCCAGCGCTTGCGTGAGCAACAGGTCGAGAAGCAATACTATGGCATTGGGGTTGTGGTGCTGAAAGTTTGCCAGGCGCTCTATCTGTTAGACATGAGAGCTTGAGCTTGCATTCAAAGAAAGGGAGTCCAGAACACACGGAGAAGCAGCCCTCCTACCATTTCAATCGCCGCCCGAATTCTAGCACAAAACGGAGGCATTATTCAAAATGCCACAAGCTGGTCTAAACAATACCAAGCAGTATCTGGCATAGAAGCCCATAAACCGAATCACCCGAGTCATGTACTTAACAGCCCCAAAGGAAACGTACGTAATAATTGAGATAATAACAGGTATTTGCAAACGCTTTCCCATTTCACCGGGGTATCAATGCAAGAAATGCGACCATGTGTTGTCGACAGAACTAGGGCGCGAAACGAGTCGTCAATATCTCGGAATCTAGAACTTGGGGTTTACTGTCAAAGTTTTCCCACGTGGCCGGCCTGTTTTGGTTACTTTGACAGAGTATTTTTGGCTTGAAATTCTTTATTGCTATGTATGCCCCCAAGCCCCATGAAACGAGTAGCTATTGATGGACTTGATATTTTGTTACGGCGGATTGATTGTATGAGATATCTTTCTAGCTCCAAACTGAGGAAACTGGACGCTCAAAAGTCTTCAAGGAACAGCAAAAATGCCAAAGGGATGCGACTTCACATTGGAAAAAAAAGCGGCAACAATGCGTCTTCAGGAAGAACGGTGGGAATGGAGGAATTCTTATCGCCGAAAAACGAACCAAAAGCCCTATTTACGCTCCACAATCAACAATGCTAGTTTCGTACGAAAGGCCACTTATTGAGAAATTTCGACTCGAGATTTATCTGTAAAATATTATAGTCAAAGTGCACTTTCTTCTAACTGCACGCGTAGAAGTCACCTCGTTCAACGGACTCGGAGTTTGTCCATCCCTGCTTTATAGTTGGCCTAGTTCAACCTCAAGCTCAATTCAAACACGACGACATGAAAAACGTTTATATAATATCAGCATTTTACAGTTCACTTTTCTACACGTAACAAATTTCATGTTTGCCAATTTACTGGAGAAGTTACTGGATCATGTTTGCGAAACCAGGATAAATAGCCAGTACTTCATTTATTTGTACCTTCCCAATATGCAGGCATTACAAATATCTTTTAGAAAATACTAAAAAACTTGATTTACTTTTGGCCCTCATAACCGAGGGTAGACCACTTTCCCATGTCGAAACTTCAACCACGTTTGGCCACATCCTCAAGCAGTGTAGTGGCAGCAAGCTTGCCCAATGCATTTGAGGCCAGGGGCGAATCACCCGTAAGAAGAAACCTGTCCCGGTGAACTTGCCCAGTCATGTCCTCGTTGAGTGGCTTGACACCAAGTTTCTTTAGTTCTTCGCCCATAAGCCACGGCATCTTGCCGGGAATATAACCCATGTCAATGTTCGCGCCAGTGTCCAGCGAGTCCGGGAACACCACAATCTCGTACCCGTCGTATATGTATTTGCTTCCTTCGGGTTTGCCCACGTTGGCGGCCAGCATGCTCGCGGGACCGTGGCACAAGGTAAGATAGTACCTCTGGTTATCGTGTGCCCAGCGGATGATGTCTCCGACGAGTTTGGAAAAGGGTACATCATTGAGTGCGCCGTGGCCGCCCGGGATGAAGATGCCCAGGTACGGCGTCTCGCTGGTGAAACCGTCCTTGCCCCAAATGTCCTGTAGATTGAGCGGGCTACGGAGCTTGTCCTCGTACTTGGCGTAGATTTTCTTTACTGCTTCGTCTTCCTTGGGGAACGCCCATACTTCAAATTTGACGGGGTCGCCGGATAGGGTAGCAATGTCAATGTCGAAGCCGGCGGCATCAAGATGGACCATTGGCAGCAGCGTTTCTACCGGATGATTGCCGGTGGAGAAGGACTCGCCGCCAGCCATCCTGAGGTAGCGCTCCTGGGTGGCAATGAGGAGAACCTTCCATTTCCCACCAGTGTAGGCATTAGGATAGTCGGCGCCGTCGAAGTCGGTTTTGGGGGAAGTGTACTGTGTGAGAGAGTACTTGGACGGGAACCAGGCATTGAGCTCGGCCTGATCAGCCACAGGGGCACGGTCGGATGTGTTTGACATGATGATATCGAGGCACTGCTCTGCTGCAGCTGTAATAGTAGTTACTGGTGAGGGGAAGTAACATTAATGTTAGCTCTTGGGGGCTGTGGGCCGTTGACCTATTTATACGTATCGATGACAGGCTAGAACTTGGGTGTGGTAGTTATTCCCTAGCTCTCCATAGAGGGCTGAAAAAAGCTACCCATTGGCAAGATTGCCAAGCCAAATGTAGATCTTGAAGTCTCCGATGATGCTGCGAGTGGCTAGGTTAACACAATAAGGTTTCATCGATGTCATCCCAAGGGTTATTTTTGATTGGTCGAGTTATGTCATAAATTATGCTTACCGCCACACAGGTCCTCCTCCGCCGGAGCACAGTCCCAGCAAGTTGTCAGGATATTTTGACGGAGTTTGGTACGGTTGGTGGATCATGTGGCGGGCAGTTCCGGCGGACTTCTCTTGGCCTTCCGTCGGAGTGCACTGTGGCAGCTTACTCGTGTCAAAGAGTATCGATTTCAGTTCTTTATTAGATATGCAGTGATGAAAAATACCGTCTTGGCTATTGTTAGAATTGTCGCACGGGCTCGCTTGTCGTTAAACTCTTTGTTAGTATTCAAAACTGTCAAGCTGTCAACTGCAACAACTCGGTTTTAAGGAGTGTTGTCTTGTGCAAAATAAGCTCGTACTGAGGATCACTTGCCAGAGAAATCCCTAGTTTTACAATTTTTCTACGTCAGAAATTGTATAAAATGCCTGCATACCACTAGGGGCCTATTGCCAGGGACAAGTTACAACAAATTTTGTATATAGCGTCACACGGCTACACGAGGGCTACGATCACGGCACCTAGCGCAGAAGGCCCTCGCCGACTTCTTGTATTTATAGAGCTCTTTAGTCCCTTGAAGCCTTGAGAAAACTGAGGACCTTTAAAACCACAGACTATTATCAAATGAATTGCGCTATTGACTCCAAGCCCTCATTGAGTCCTTGTCGCATCACATCAGCACAGCAAGCAAGCAAGCAGTTTACAGTCGTTTACTTTGGCTTTGGCCAAAGCTGCCAATGGCGCCTTCGAAAACAAAGAGCCACCAGACAAAAGAATCGTGAGATGATGAAGCAACTGCCCTATAATGGAAAGATGAAATAATACATCGCATAATAACCAACCCTGTTCAACATCTACCTTGTGTTAACAGCCATGCCTTGACGATAAGTTTGATCCCCGTTGGGTTCTTTACTTTTCAAACATATGCTAGAATTTTATGTAGTACCTGGGACTAAATGGCGAACTGGTCATAATTTATATCGGGTTGACCCGTACTAAATCGCTGGGTTGACCTTTTAAGCGGATGCAGTGTTCTGATCGTGAAACTGTGGACCGCTAGAGCTAATAGCGCAATTTAGGACTCTGTTATCCCTGTAATTGCATAGATAGTTGGGATTCCATAGACAAAGGTCCACGGCGGGCCACTTGCTTTGATTCAGAGACCCAATCAGCCGTCAATAAAGTGAAGAGGAATGGAAACCGCGATTCAATGCGGGGTGTTGGTCCGAGGCAACATTCGAATATATTCTGCCGAAGAGGTTTTAAACAAGTTGACAAGCGAAAACTAGTATCCTCCAATCCGAAAATACCGTAAAGTAGATGAGAACGGAGCTCGACAAGCGGTTCTCCATCGAAGACCCGTTTTGGCCACTTTCGCCCCGTCCAAGCTAGGTTGAGAAGATTTTGGACAACGGATTGAGCTAGATGAGACGGCTGGACCTATTTTGAAGGATAATGATATGTTGGTGTATCGTTTGGAAGAGTCAAATGGAGGGCACGCTGTTGTGCTGACTGGATGTGATCCTCAGTCTCTCACATTTCTCAACTCTTGGGGCAGCTAATGGGGTAAAAAGGGCATTTTCAGGATTGAGGACCATACGGTGCTTCGCATATATGGCATCCCAATTTGTTTCTACGGCGTGTTCTGATTGGAAGAAGATCTGACTGCGGCGGAACAAAAGGCTTACGATGTCTCCGTGGACGACCAGGTGCGCTTGCGGGCCGCAAACTTTCCTGGTATTTTGGCTTTGAGGCGCTCGGCAGGTTAGGTCTCGTTTCTATTCATTATTCATTAAAAGGTATCTATTGAAATGGAAAACGGTTGGTGCCTCAAGGACAATTAAGGCTATTATTTTATCAGTACGAAGTAATAGCCCTATACAAAGCCAAGGAAGTCAATCCCCTTCTCGTTGGTGCCTCATTTCCAGACGCCTGCACCCCGAGAGCTACTAGAATAAGAAAAAGCAACCGATGCGACTGTTTAGGTGCTACTTGGGTCGTTTGGCAATGATGACAGGCTTAATATAACCCCACGCAAATATCACCCTTGACCCTGGCAGTTAAATGAACTTCGGCTTCTAGGTCAAGTTTAATGCCAACGAGCAGCGCCGCGGCCTTCTGTTCTCCCTTGTCATCCGTTGCTCCTCGCAGTAGTTGGCCTGGGATCATTATTAACATTACTTGAACTGCAGGATGTGGAACGTCGGAACTGACCAGCTGGCTTGGATAGCCCAGTCAAGGTAGGTACAGCCTGGCTAATCTGGCTCTGTCTCCTACGACCGCCCTGAGCTTGACCGTCCACTTCGGACTCGCCACCAAAAGGTCCAATGGTTCCATCGGCCTTTGGCAACTTTGTTGCACTATGAAGATTGGTAACCACTTTCGCATGTTGCTTCACAGCAAGGGAAGGTGCGGGGAGGATAGAGGGTGCCATACCTTACAGAGGATGAGGAGGACATTTTATATGAGATTCTTTAAAGTGTAGCAGACAGTCGATGTATATCGGATGGTGTTTAACTCTATGGATTTACTATATTTGCGTATTCTGGAGGGACTCTATATACTCTCCGAGTCAGATAAGCCGTGGGCGGTATTGGGTTCCAGAACCGTCCGAGACGCATAATTGTATCGCAAATCAAACCTAATCGCGACATGCCTTCAAACCCGACCAGTTTTACCGCAACCAAACAAGGAGACATGCAACATAAAAAGGCCTTGATTTTCGCAAAGATCTGCAATTTTCTGTCACCGCCGCAACGGTCGTGCATAGCTATCTTGTCGAAAGTGGTCTCAGAATGTCAATGTTATACCGTCACTAGTTCCACTGTGGTTCGATGTGGCTACACTCATGAAACAGTGCCGTCGACCGTCCTGTTCACGGGAACCGTCACTCGGCGACGCCACGCTCAACGTTCTTTTCGCCATTGATGAATACACTAGTCGCTGTTTCTCGTGTTGTACGAACAAGCGCCCATCGATCAGGCTATATGGCACCCAAATCGTGTTGAGCAAGCCTTGAATATATTTGCCATGGGCAAGATAACAATTGAGTTCAAAGACAGCCAAGACATCGCCATGGCAATCCCGCTGCTGTTGGCGCTGTCTATCTGTCCGGCGATGCTCGGAGCCCAAGAAGGGATACGGCAGAGCCAGTCCCAGAATAGGCGTGAGGAGCATCGGTCGCGTCGCTGTAATCTGATGGTGTCCTGTATCAAACCATCAGTTCGAAAGCGTGAAATAGATGGCACATTGATCGTGCTTAAAGACGCCAAGGTAATGATCGACTCATCTTCCCCATCTCAAACGTTCGATGTAGCTAAGCTTCTTGTTGGTCAGCTCTATCTTGCCACACATAATCCCTCCAGTAATAACGCAGTGGGACATTTGTTCGCGGGCTACTACTTGCCATACCCAGACTCGGCATACGAAGGGCTAGTCAGTACTATTAGCAACGATCCACCGATGCTCAATTGGATATACGTGGACAAGAATACACACGAAGTTAAATACGGCGAGCGATCTGCGGCGCAAGGACACATCACAGGTCCCTTCGACTGCACTCGTCAAGACCGGCGACTGACACTAGAGGGATGGGAGGGCTTCGCTGCCGTGGAGGAGTCCCCGGGGATCTGGGCTTTATATTTCGACCGCGATGACGACGGGCTCATTACCAAGGTACCTGTAGGCACACGGGTCCTGGAAGTGGAACTGTACAGACGGGAGAAGAAGGAGCCCAAGCCGAGCGGCGATATAAAGCAGCCTCGGACAGACGAGGACAACGAACGCGCAGCACAGCGAGAAAGTGTCGACGAAGCGGCGAGGAGTGACTTCCACGGCCATTCTGACGCGACTTTCGGTCAGGGCGGGAGAGGAATGGCGTCGGACCACGTTGATTCATTGGATAGTAGCGACGAAGACTTGCGTCTTGCTTGTAGTGGCGTTGGGTCTTGTGAGCACCACCATAGAGACGACTTGCCTGGCACACCCAGCGCTACTACGGACGTTGTCTCTCGGAGCCCCCTGTCCTGGGGATATAGTGGAGATGATGAAAACTCCTTAATCGACAGCTCTACGCTAGGAAGCGGCGAGCTCCCCGTCGAAAATGTTGTCCGAGAAGAGAGGGGGACTGTATACGAGGCTCCACACGTCGAAGATGAAGATCAAATGCCGTGAAAGATGACACGCATATCAAAGGTGACAACCAATCACTGCAAATGTTTTGTTTTCGTGTTAACGATGAGTACTTCACAATTCCAGTAAGGGGCATTTTGCCTATCAAAGTGCTGCTGCCTAGAGTACACGTGTTGAAAGACTTGACCCTTGCATAATCCGGGAACTGTGTCCCCTATATTAATACGTTGGAACTTGATCGACTAAGCCGTGGCATTTTCTCCAGCCTGCGGCTAACGCAACTTCGAAAACCTCTGGTCCTTCATCCACGGATACGCTCGTTCCCAAACCGGCAGTTGCACAATATTCCTTTACAATACAAATACCAATCCAACGATAACGAATTCATTATACTTTAGGCAATACGACACTGAAGCTTCTAATCTATCCTTCGACGCTTGCACTACCTGGGCCCAGTTCCCAAAGCTATAGGCACTGGGTACGCTCTCCCCATGAAACAAGCTGGCCAGAATGACTCCATCAGTCTGCTGTCTTTCCCATAGCTCTCTTCCGTGCTAGGCACTAATATTAGGTTTATAAAAATTCATATATAATTATACTTGAAGCTATTTTCCAGTTGATTACTTAAATAGTAAAATCTTACCAAGCGGTACTAACAATATCTAGACTTACAGATACGCTCCAGGCAAAGGAGGCTTTATTGAGACTTTTACGCTCTGTTACGTGTGACGACCAAGGACGAAGCTGAGCAAGGGCGTCGTATTCGCATTAGGAATCTCCGCACAGGAATCTCAACGGCTTGCGACAACTGAGAAGTTTTATCTGCCTAAATCAGTTATCCTCAAGTCTCGGTTTTTTGATAGGTCATCATTCATGGAAATTTCCACGGCTCGCCACTAAATGGTGCGTTTAATTGATATGCATCCCGAGTCGGTGACTTTGACCTGCAACGTTGCAGCCGGGCATAACCCTTCCAAATGAGCGCCATTCTTGCTTGAAATACAGATATAAATATGCTATTCCGAAACCGAGCAAAACTTACGCCAAATTTATAGGGAACCTCAACATCACTTAGCTCGGAAACACCAGCATACATTCCCTACACGATGTCTGCTCTCCCAATCGCAGCGGTTCAATTCCAAAACGAATCCGGCAGCAAAACTGCGAATTCAGTGATTATTCGCAATTGTCTGCACAAGCGGCTTCAAAAGGATGCAATGTCGTCGCGTTCCATGAGCGTTCCATCACAGGATATACATTTGCGTCAAAACTAACCCAGATGAACTCGTAGCTGTGGCAGAGCCAGTAGCATCCGGCCCAAGTATACGGAACTCATTGATATTGCAAGAGAGAATGCACTCGTCGTTTTTGCTGGCTTGTTTGGGTATGCTTGTTTGAGTACGACAAAGAGCAAGACAAATTATACACTACATACGTCTGCGTCACTGGAGATGGCATGCTGGCCAAGTTTCTCAAGATTCACCCATTCATAAGCAAATATCTGTCTCCAGGGAATGAATTGTTTGTATTCGACTTGATGGGCTGGAAGGCCGGTATCCTCATCTATTGCGATAACGTCGTGGTAGAAAACGTTAGCGGAACAGCGTTAATAAGCGCCGAGATTTTATTCGCACCACATGTTACCATGTGCACTCCATCGACGCGACCCGGCGCTGGTTTTGCAGACCCTTCTTTATGGGTCAACCGGGACATTGATCCTACGTCGACAAGAGCAGAGTTCAACGGGCCCAAGGGTCGCTCGTGGCTCATGAAGTGGCTGCCCTCGAGGGCCTACGACAACGCCATGTATGTGGTATTCAGTAATCCGATTGGAATGGATGACGACCAGCTCAAGAACGGCTGCTCCATGATATTGGACCCGTTTGGCGACGTCAAGTCATGGAAGAGTGCAGGATGCTCGTGGTGACATGGCCATTGCAGTATGTACGAGGGACAAGTTGCAATTGGCAGGTGGGTTTAGGTATCGCAAGGCGCGACGCCCGGAGATGTACGCTGGTATTATAGCGGCGAATGAGGCAGACTTGAAGGTTTCTTGGATGTCGTGCTGACTGATCTGTAGAACTGGACATCTAGGAGTAACAACTTAAGGAGAAAGGTCCATTTGCCCGTTGCGGTCCGACTAGTCTGGTCGATAAGAAAGAAGTAAGGCACTGGCAATTCATGCTATTATTGAACGAATTGGCCTCATCGGTTGAGTCTGGCGTCTGCCTTGTCCGAATGCGAAGCTAGTAGTCAATGTGGCGCAAGTAAGCAAATCATCAGCTTCAAACGCTCCCCGTGAGAACGACTGCTTCGCGTGCAACGTGCTAAATCAAGTTTGGCATTAGCCACCTTCACACAAGGTCCTCCAAGCCGTTAACATTCTGACTACCCCGCGGCAGAAATATTCACACGGTACGCTCACGTCCCAAGCGCCATTCACGTCGCCACGGCACCTGCAAACGAGACAAGTGGCTTCGATTTCACGGCACAAGTTGTTTTTTCTACCTCTGCATTATTCTGTACAGTAAACGGAGTACAGCAGACTAGATTGGGTATAAAAAGTCAACGTCTAGTCCCACATTTACTCACACAACATTCACGAAGCAAGCTACGCAAGCATCAGTGGCAAACGTCAACGATACATTCAACCAAACCATTCACAATGTCTACTACAGCTGAGCCAGTAAATAACAAGGTCAAGATGCTCACCGAGATTAATGAGAACCACCTAACAAAGAACAGATCGTGAGTCGCGACGAATGGCTCGCCGCCCGCAAAGATCTCCTTGAAAAGGAAAAGGAACTCACACGGGCCAACGACAAGCTGACGGAACAACGCCGCGCTCTCCCCATGGTCAGGGTGGACAAGCAGTACATTTTTCACGACGCAAATGGGGAGCAAGTCACTCTCAGCGATCTCTTCCAGGGCAAGCCTCAGCTCATCGTCTACCACTTCATGTTTGGCCCCGAGGAAGAGATTGGCTGCCATGGATGCTCTCACATAGGCGACGCACTCCCCGACGTGCGACACCTGCGCTTCAAAGACACGAACCTGGTCTGCGTTTCACGCGCACCTGCCGAAAAGCTACAAGCTTTCAAAAAGGCGAATGGCTGGACGTGGCCGTGGTACTCGAGCCAGGGCACCGACTTCAACTACGACTTCCACGCGACTATTGACGAATCCGTCTGCCCGGTGGAAATGAACTTCCGGACCAAGGAGGAGATGGAGGCCAAGGGAAAGCGTTGGTGGACCGGTGATGTGCCTGGCTTTAGTGTCTTTTACAAGCGGGACGGTGAGATTTTCCACACATATTCTACTTGGGAGAGGGGCGGTGACAAAATCATGCCGACACTGCAGCTGTTGGACATGACGCCGCTGGGAAGGAGGCTGGACAAGTACGGACCTGCTGAGTTCCGCCTGAAGTACGAGTATGATGAGAGCGTTTAGGAGATTGACGGCGAAGGGTATCGGAAAAGTCAGGTTGGGAGCATAGATTGTATGAAATTGACCTACTGGGAGTGTTTTCAGAGGCAGCTCATGAGTATCAAATGGATGAAATTGCACCGGCACACCAAGCAGGCCCCGTCCAAGAGGGAATCTAGAATTCCATTTCGTGCGAATAGCTGCTATGCCAACGAGCCAGGTCTTGTAGACATATCCAAGACCAACTCACCTACTGTAGCAACGGAAGGTCTCCCGACGCTTGGGCTTTCCGGACCTCCTCCTCGTAAATCGCAACCAACGCGTCGTATTCCCAGAGCAACGCATTGTTCATCCGCTTCCCTGGTGTCTGATCACGGCCACCAAATACCCGAACCGCAGCGTAATAAACATTTGCTAGGGATCGGCAAACCCCTTCTGCGGCAGACTGTTGGCACTGATAATAGAGACTATTGTACCGAAAAAAAAGGGCATTAGCAAGTGAATTCTGTCTTGACACGGTTCAGCGGAGCACGGCACTCACTCTGTGCGAAATTGCATGTCTATTTTTAGCTTGTTGGTCCTTGTGAACCTCTTTTGCAGCCTGAAGTTGGCATACCCAAAGTCATGTCGATGACAGGCGGGTAAGAAGGGGAAGTTGAATGGATTATTCGGCGAACTGGTGCATCCGTCACTGGTCCAGTCCAGTTTGTTGGGTAGCTCATTGTCTCGACGGATAGTGAATTCGGGTAGTGGAATTTCGAACATGATTTTGTCCGTCATTGTTGTGACGGATCTGCTGGTTGTGTTGGAGTGGGAGATGGGACTTGCTGCTATCGTTGCTGCAATAGCAGTCAAGACTGTGAAGACGCCTTGCATCATGGCTGATGTGAAGCAGTATGAGTGTACACAACAATATCCAAAAGGTATTGATTGACTGATGAGCTTATAATAGCCTCATCCAGGGGAATTGAATGGAAATATATGTGTCGATTTCGTTGGAAAGGCTCGGGCTCGCAAGCTTGTCCCATTTACGGGCTGCAGGCCGTTTGTGATCCACCGATTCGCAATAGTTCTAAGCATGACTCCGTATTAGCACGATGGCCTTGCCCACGATTTCTCCCTGGAGAAGGTTTGCCGAGCAAGGTGCATAAATCTGCGGTTATTTTGTTCAGGTGAGTGCTCCGGGGCCCCGCCGGCTGGGTTCGGGAGATTGACAAGACGGGGATCCCTCGACTGCGGCCAAGAGCCGAAAAGTGCGGGATTGGTCTGGCAGAGGGCCGCAAGGGCTCAAGACTCGGTAACTACGGGGCAGGTTATAATGCCAAGCTGTTGAGTTGAATATAACCACTGGCAATACGACGGCTTGGGGAGTTGGTCAGATGACGAGACTGATGCAGCCCCTGGCAACACGCTTGGGCGCGGAGACTCTGCGGGAAAAGATGCACACTCCGGGACGCCCAGTCCTTTAATAGTCATGATTCGGGTACGTAATCGAATTCGGATGTGGCCGCGGCTGGGAGACCGCGGCCGCCGTCTCGACGGCACTGCCCGTAGTTTCGACTTGCATTGGGAACTACAGCCGCCGGCCGAAGCCATTCTGGCCGCACATTGTCCAGTCCCGCAAACAAGGCGTGGCTTGGGTCATGTTACAAGCTTTTAAGCTTCAATCTAAGCTCGGTGGTAACCTAGAAAGCTGGCCATCCACCCAAAGTCACACGGTCAATAAACTGTGAAAGTAGCCTCAATTCCGCAACTAAAAATAAATGGGTGTATGTATAATCAGCGTGGCATCGCGCGGCGTCAACTGTAAGTAGACATACAGTGAATCGGGTATACAAGACAAGGTTCAAGCAAAGGTCATGGCGTCAAAAATGTGAAGAAGAAAAAGAAAAAAAAAAGACGAAGCACCAGACGAGCAAGGCCCAAGAGCGTCGGGAACGTCCAGCAGCATTATCCTCATCGCTGCTGCTACCTCCACCGCCGCCAGCGCTGGGGAGTCCGGATGAAGCCAGAACCTTCTTGCCCGATGGGTATTGAATATTATAAACGGGGGCGTCTTTGAGGGAAACCTGTCCACCCAAGACATGTGGACAAGACGGCTGATTGGCATCTGGCCAGTTTAATTTGCACAGCTCGTCCACGCCAAGAGTACATATAGAGTCAACAATGTTGAGTGCCATGTAGTTGTTTGCTACCCAGCTGTCGGATTGCGCCAGACAGCCCGCGAGAAAGTTCATGCTGTTGGCTGCGCTCAGGGGCAATTTGTTGTCCTTTGTGTGAATGAGGGATTTGCACTTTGACGCATCGACATTACGGTACTGCATGGCAACGGGGCCGCCCGAGGTTGGCTTCTCCGTGGCAGACTTGCCCGTGTAGAGGTAATTCCACGCATCGTAGCTGACATCGTGGGCGCCGGTGGATTGGTCGATTCGGAGGAGGTAGACTTGACGATCCTCGTACTCGAGCGAGACACATATATTGTCGCAGTCGACTGACTGCGGCCAGTATGCCACGCGATTTGTGTTGATCTTGCAACCGGGCACGCCAATTGACGACGAGTAGCTATCGTGAGGCGTGGCCCAGATGGTGGAAATGTCTTCTCGTTTCGGGGTGACGCAGGCGGAGTCGCAGTCGGAATCGGAGATGGAGGGGGCGCCAAGGCGAGGCAGCGACAGCGACAAGCCCGTCGCAGCTAGGAAAGGAATGCGCATGCGATCAATCTGGGGGTCGGGGACTGGCGCGCGGCGAACGACATGCGGTGAGGATACGAGGCCAAGCGGAAACGAGAGAGGGTGCTTTGGCAGAGAGCCTGCGCGGCTGGCGCTGCCCAGTGGAAGAGGGGTGGATGAATAGGTCAATGACTGAATGAGTAAATGAGCGACATGTGCTCTCGCACGGGCAAGGATGAGAATGGGAATGGGATGGGAATGAGGCTGGGGATAGAAGGACCCGCGATGAAGTCGCCGGCCATTGCGGTGTTGGGCGCGCGTGACAGGGGATGAATGTGATTGGCCCGGGCACCAGACGGACGGCCGTTCAATTGACCCAGCCAGTTGACCCAGGTGCCGCTTCAGGCACATGGGCTCAGGCACCAGACCAGGAACCGCCAGATGTCAATGTGGCACTGGCTGGGGTGTATTTGGACGCCCGAGCACCTTGGAACTCCCACCAGACCCATTAATTCCCAGCCAGACATTAAACCGCTCAGAGTGTAAACGCCCCGTAGCATCTGCCAGTGTCAAAATGGGTCACTTGTTACGGGTACTAATTACGTACGCATAATTAAATAAGGGTAAACCCTTAACCACGAGTAAATAACTCTAATAATAAGCGTACTTATAAAAAAAGCGTATATAATTCTCTCTTTTATAATTAAATATAAACTTATATATATATATTATTATTATAATTAATACTCTTTAAAGTATAATAATTATAAGCTTAAAAGAACTTTAAATCTCTTATAACTTTTACTTAAAAAAATTAAGTATTTAAGGTATTATTTTAATACTTATTTTATTATATTTATATATTTAATAAATATTAATATTACTCTTATAAATACTTAATTATTTATTAAGCTTAAGTTAAAGCTTTTAAGTTAATAGTATAATTAATATAAAGTATTAAAGGGTTAAGCTTAAGTTAATAAGCTTTAAAATATTATAAACTTTAATTAATTAAATTACTTAATTAATACGTTTTTTACTTCCCTTTAACTTACTTTAATAAAGGCTTATATAAGTTTATTATTAAATTAATAACTTTTACTTAAGATAAAGAATAACTTTATTATATTATATACTCTTTAAGTTATATAATTATAATATAATAATAAGCTTAAAGCTTACGTGAGTAAAAAGATTAAAGTATATAATATTTATAAGTAAATTACGTATACTATTAAACTAAGTATTTATAAATCTATTATACTTTATCTTATTAATTAATATTTAAAAGGTTATACTTTAAGGTAATTAAAGAGATTAAAAGTTAACTTACTTTACGTAACTCTAGTATATAAGAGAAGACTTATAAGTTATACGTAATATACCTTAATAAAGCTTATTATATAAATATTAAATAAGATTAATAATATATAAAATAAAATAAGATTTATATACGCGCTTAAAATAATAGAATTAATAAGATTAAAGAAATTAATACTATTTGTAATTTTCTTAGTATAATTAAAGCTTACTTTAAGCTTAAATAAGTTAAAGTTATACTTAATATAATTATTATTAATAAAGCTTAAGAAATTAAGAATAAGTATACTCTTTATAATTTTAAATTAATATTTTACGTACTTATTATTACGTATAAGTATAAGTATAATAATACTAGAGATATATATATAATACTTAAGAAACGCTTAAATTAAAAGAAATAGCTTTAATAAGTGTAAGAATAAGAAATTAAAGAGTAAATAAAGAATAATAAAAATAATAATAAAGGCTAATTAAAGCTAAAATACCTTTACTTAATAGATAATTAATTAAGAAGATATAAATAATAAGTAAAGAATTATAAAATCTTATAATATATAATTATTAAATATAAAAATTTAAAGCTTAATTAATTATTAAAGAAAAAGAACTATAAAAAGATAAAAGAATATTATAAGAGTAAGTAATAAAATAAGCTATACGCTTAAATAATAAAGAAAGAATAAGGTAAAAGCTTAACTATTAAAGGGATAAAATACCTAATAAGAGAAAGTATTAACGCTATTATTATTAATCTCTTTACTCTTTAAGTATATAAATAACACGTTAAAATTTATAATATTATAAGTATAGGTAAGTACTTACTCTCTTTAAGTATACTCCTTAATAATTATAATATTATATATCTTATTAATAATATTAACCTTTTTAAGCTTAGCTTATATAAGAAAACTAAGAGCGAATTTATAGAGATAAGTGTAAATACCTTTCTAATTTAAGAAAAGAGAACTTATATACTTAAAAAGCTTTTAAATAATATAAATAAACCTTAAATTAAAGACCTAATACTTAAAGATATTAGCGTAATTAAAAACTTTTACGTTAATATTATTTTAATTAGTTACTTATAAAAAAAGAGTACTTAAGTATATAGTTTTAATAATATATTACGCTTTAAACCTATAAAATAAAGTATAATTCTAGTATTATTAATTTAAAAGTATAACTTAATATTTCTTAAATATAAGCTACTTTTTAATTACTCTTTTAAACCTAAAGTATTTATTATAATAATAAGCTTTTCTCTTAATATATTTATAATTATTAAAGTAAATAAAATAAGAATATAAAACTTAAGGTATTAAAGGTTAAGTTATAACCCTTTAAGGTTAAGAGAAGACTTTAAAGAGTTATAATACCTTTATTTAAGCTATTTAAAATTAATAGCTTTATTTAAGCTATTAATATATATTAAAAACGTGCGTATTAAAGAAATTAAGCGTATTAACTATAAGATATATATGTAAGTTTACGTATATTAAGTTATATTAAGGTAACTTAAAGAGTATAAGTTACTAAAATTATTTTAATAAGTATATTAGAACCTTTAAAACTATAAGTTAAGTTATAATAGTATAAAATAGCTTTTAGTATTTAAGGACAAATATTTTAAGATAATATAATATCTTTTACTATTAAATAAGAAATAACTTATTATATTTAATACTATTATATATTTTAAGAGATAAGTTATAAGGTAATTTAAGCTATTAATATGTAAATTTATATAGAATAATAAGAGATTTATAATTATAATAATAGGTAATTTAATCTTTAAATACTAGGCGAAAACGTAAGGTATTAAACTTAAGTACTTATTACCGTATACCTATAAGTTAAATAAAAGCGTTAAAAGAGCTAGCTAATAAATTACAATTAGCTTAAATTTAATACTTAATAGTATAAAGCTCCCTATAAACTTATAACTAAAAAGCGTTTAAGCTATTACCTTTTTATATAATATAAGCTTAAATTAAGCTTATAATTAAAAAAGCCCTTTTAAATACCTTAAATTATAGTTTAAAACTAACACTTACTTACTTATAAGAGAGTATATAATTAATTTAAGGCCTAATTAAAGTATAATATATACTTATAGCTATTATATATATTCGCTTTAAAGAGATTATAAAGCTAATTAAAATAAGCGTATATATAAAATAAGTTTTAAGAGATATATTAATTATCTTATTAATTACTTTACTATTAATATCTATTAAATTTAAGTACCTTAATTTAATTAAGTAATAATAACTTAAAATATTACGTTTAATAAGTTTATATTCTATAATTTACGCGTTAAAAGCTTAAAAGAGCTTTTAATAAAAGAGCTAATTACTTAAGTTAAGTTTATTTAAATTAATAATAAGTTAAATAAAAAGGTTAACTTAATATTAACTTTTAATAAAGAACCTATTAAGATAAGCTTTAATATACTTATAAGCTTAAGGGTAAAAGCTTAACCTAGCACTTAAAATAAGAAGCTAAAGCTATAATTAAATTTAAGCTTTTACACGTTATAGTTAACTTTAAAGAAGCTTATAAGTAATAAATTATTAGATATTATTAAGCTTAATAATATAATATTATTAGCGCTTTAAAGTATATAATCTTCTTAAATAATAAAAATGATTTATTTTAAGAATAAATAATAGCTAGAATTAAATAAGTAAAGAGCTTTAATTAAGTAAGCTCTTTAAGTAAATAATAGCTTAATTAATTACTTACTTATAAAGGGTTAAGCCTTAATATTAAAGGAAATTATACTTTAATTAATATAATTAAAAGCTAAATTAATATTAATAATTAATAAAGAATTAAAAAGTAAAAAAAGGTTATTTTTACCACGTAAAAGCGTATATTTTAAGGGTAATAAACGCGTAAATTAAAATATTTTATAAAAGAGAAAATTAAATTAATATATATTAAAGAGATTAAGTAAAAAGAGAAAATCTAATACTCTTTTAATTAAAGTAATATAAAAAGCCTTTACTTAAATATATTTACCTAATTATTAAATAATAAGAGACTAAACTATAAAGAGCTTTATTATAGTATTTATAGTAATTAACGCGAATTATAATAAGAGAAATAAAGCTTAAATTAATAAATAACTTAAAATAAAGGAAATTTATATATTAGACTTATTAAAGGTATTAATAACGTGAAAAGAAATATTAAATTACCCTTTAAGAGAATAATAATTTAAAGCTATAAGAGTAAAGATTAAAGTATTAAGAAAAAGAGATACTTAAAGGGAAATTAAGCGTTTAAAAGTAAGATTTAAGCTATTACCTTTAAAGTAAGTATACTTCTATAAATTTAATAAGAAAGGTTACCTTATTAAATATAAAGCTTATATAATTATATAAGAAGATATATAAAAGCGTATTACTATTAAATAAACCTATATAATAACGCTTATAATACACGCCTTTTATATTATAATTATACTAATAGTTAGATTTAACTTAAAGTTAAGGTAATTTAATATAAAGAACGCCTTTTTTTACGTAAAATATAATAAGCACGTAATACTAGTAACCTATAAGCTTCTCTTAGAATTTAAAAAAGAGGGATTTTACGTAGAATTACTATAAGCTTTATATAAATTATATAACTTATTAAGCCTTTATTTTAAAGGATTAAGTATAATATTAAAGAAGTATAAGCTTACTTTTAATATAAAAGAGTCTTATATCTTTTACTTAAAAGCTTAAAACGTATTCTTAATTTTCTTTATAAATAATATTATTTTTACTTATTATAAGAATAACGAGAAAGTAATAATCACGTAATTAATAGCTTAAAAGAAGTATATAATTTAAAGAATAAAAGTAAAGCGCGCTTTTTCCTTAAAATATAAATTATTAAAGACGATAAAAATAAGAAAATCTACCTAAGTTATAAGGCTTATATTAATAAGATTAGCGAAAAATTTAGCTAAGTATAAAAAGGCACGTTTTTAGCTATATTAATTCTAGCTATAAAGCTAACTACACGCGTTAAAAAGGTAATTAAGTAGAAGATTAAAGGGTATTAAAAAAAGGTTAAATTAATACTATATATAGCGATTATAATAAGATTAAATATAACGTTTATTATATTAAAGCTCTTTCAATTTCTTATAAACCTAAGCTTTAAGTATTAAAAGGCTATAAATTAAGCTATTTAATATTTAGCTATTATAAGTAAAGTTACTCTTTATTATAGTAAAATTAGGGATATTAAGGTATTAAAAATTCCGAGTAATACTTTTTACGTAAATGATTTAATTACTTGTAAATTATTATAAGGCTATCTTATAATATTATTTAAAGAACCTATTATATAAAAGATAACGCGTTAATAAATAGTAATTACATTTATAATTAAAGTAAAGCTACTTACTTTATAATAAATAATAAAGGAAATAATAGCTTTAAAGCGCCTTTTTCGTAATATTAAATTTAACCTATAATAAGACTATAATATTTACTATAATAATTAATAGATTATACGCTTAATACTTAATATAAGCGAATAAATTAATACTCGCTTATACTATATAAATATTTATTTAATATAATTAAAGTAAAAATATAAGAAGAGAAGCTTTAAAGTATTATATCTTTTTATAATAAATATACTAGTAAATAGTTTTATAAAAGCACTTAATAAGCAGCGATTTAAATACTTTAAAAGCCTATTAAATTTAATAAATTTACGAATATAACCTAATATTTATAAGTTATACGCGTAAGAGAACTATTAAAGAAGGGCATAAGATATATTTGCCTTATAAATATAAGATTACTCTCCCCTTTTAAGGTAAGATATAATAGAAGGTAAACATGATTTTTTAAGGCTTTAATATTACGTAAAAGTAAGTATAACTTATATTATAATAATACTTAATTAAGAAAAGAACTTATTTATTATAGTATTAATTACAGCTTTTATATAAGCCTTTTTATAATTTAACGCTATTAAAAAGCCCCTAATAGTAACGTTAGCTTTAATATTATAAGACTTAGCGTCTCTATAAATAGAGTCTAGCTCTACTAAGAGATTAAGTTATAATTATAGTACCTTATAATACTAGTTATATATTTATATACTTAAATAAGCGTTTAAATTATAATATTAAAGTAAGAAAAACTAACCTTTTTATTAACGTTTAACGCTAATAATATTCGCTTAATTATAGGGATTAAAACGAGATTATTAATATAAGGTTAGCGTTTATTTAAGGTGTATTAAGTATAAGAGATAAAGAAGATAACGGAAAATAAGCTTATTAAGGTATATAAGTGTAATTACTAGCCTTATATAAATAATAGCGCTTTAACTAGCCTTTAATTATCTTATAGTATTAATCTTTCTCTTTATTAGTAATAACTACTTAAATATAACCCTTATAAGGGATATTATAAAGTATATTAAGCTTAAGGGTAATAGCTTAAAAGCGCGTTAATAAATTTAATTAATATATTAATAGCTTATAAAATATAATACTAGTAATTTCTTAGCTTTTTTAGTAATTAATTAACGTTTAATATACTAAGCTTTATTAATCTTTTACTATTAATTATTAAAGTAATTAAGTAATTTAAGAGTAACTTTAATTATTTTATTAAGAGAAGAAGGCTTTATACTAAAAGCCTTTAAAAGTAAGTAATAAGAGCCTAATAATTATTACTAGGGGGTATTTAACACGTTTTATATACTCTAATAACCTTAAGGTAATACGCGTCTTTAAACTAATATAATATTAGTTAAAATATAGTTATAATTAAAGAAGTAATATATAATAAAGAAAAAAGAAGCTAATAATACTAATAAGTTACACGTATAAAAGTAAAATTAGTATAGCTAATAAGAACGTATAACTTATATTTAACTTACCTTAATAAATAAAAGATTAATAAGCTAACTCTTAATTAAAAAAAGGTTACGTTAATTAAAATACTAAGAAAAGATAAGGCATATGTAATTAAGCTTATAATTATAGCCTTAATACTTAATTAAGTATTTAAAAGAGAAAAAAAGAGCTTATAATAGCCTTAATAATAGACTTAATTAAAGGGTATATTAAAATAAGTTACTTATTATAAGTATTAATTATATACGTATAATTAAATAAGAGTAAACCCTTAATTATAAGTAAATAACCCTAATAATAAGCGTACTTATAAAAAGAGCGTATATAATTCTCTCTTTTATAGCTAAACATAAACTTGTATATATACATTATCGTTATAATTGGTACCCTCTAAAGTGTGACAGCTAGTATTACCGCCGACACTTGACGGCTTCACTTGCCACTAAACTATTTCAAGAACCATTTCAGCACTACCATCAGATACAATGGCAGCAGTACTGCGCATGGGTGAAGCGCAATTCTCAATTTGATCGGCGCGTCCTCAATCGGTCCCTACGGGCTGGATCCAGTCCGAGGCAGATATCATGAGGGGGCAGAAGGCTGCAGCAAACACGTTGACGGGCGGGTAAGAAATCTCATCAACTACCTTCTGTAGAAAAATAAGTTACCTAATATTTGGCAGAACAGGCGCCAAGATGGCGAACACGAGGTTGTCCCATGTCGGAGGAGTTGACATCGCAGTCCACGGGGGAAATTGATATTGTCACATGTCGCCGCGGCGACCCCAATGTCCGAATAATTAAGAGAATTGACTGTGGGCATAGAATCTGTGCTCTCATTATCTGGCGCTGGTCCGCACAGGCGAAGCCCTGTGCTGTTGAGTTTCATGAGGTGCCCGCCTGGCCGATTTATCCAGCCAACAGGTAATGAGTCAAAGTCTAAATCCGGCCAAAGACTTTGTTGAATTCCACGATTAGAGTCCACTGAGGGGATAGATTGGTTGTGGAGGCTAGGCTTCCACGTTTATAAAGAGCAGGCGGCCTTCGCCTCTGAATCTGCTTATATCCTCCTCTGCCGATAACGACGAAGACGCAGGTGACTGCAATCGCAAACCAGGCTCCCATCAGGACTGGCTAGCAAAAGAGCGAAGCATAACTTCGCGACATTGACATGCCTCATGTTACATCTCCGACGGATAGTCTTCGTAGAGCCAAGGGTCCTTGAGCAAGTCTTTAGCCGTGCTCCGTTCCGTAGGATTCCACTTGATCATTTTCTTCGCGAATTCCAGGAATTTGGCCTTCTCCCGGCCACTAATTCTGGTCACGGCGTTCTCCAATTTCATGTCCTGAGGAACTAGCTCGGGGTGTCTTAAACTACCTTCACTCGCGTTTCAGTGAGCTGGCTACATGTTCCCAATATGGCTGTAAACTTACCATCGGGCTTGTAAAACATTGATGTCCTCTGACCGGAAGAAAGCATTTCAAAAGGTGGTGAACCTAGCAATCCAGTGAGCTGGGCAATGTGCATACTTTCGTCATATCCATCGTTAGTTCGCTTATCAATCGGATCAAATAACCGTCTCCCCTCGAGAAGATCCCATATCTAGAATGCTATCGTATTAATGGGGTACCTACTTCCTCGACTATTGATAGCGGGAGTCTTACCATGACCCCGAGACTCCATATGTCGGCACTATAAGAGTAACCAGCATCAAGAATCACCTCTGGGGCGCGGTAGGCTTCTGCCTGGATACAGCCGGAATGCGGTATCTTGCCTGACACTGATAATCCGAAGTCGGTGATCTGCACTATCCCAGTAGGTTTGGAGAACTGCCCGTAGTTATTTCGCGAAAGATAAATAGTGCCTTTATTTGTAACTTTTTGCGGCAACAAATTAAAGTATTCATCACGAGCATCTCTGTCCAAGATTGCAGGGTTCTCAATCTTTACCATAATATTATGCGGCTTCAAATCTAAGAGTGAGTCAATACCAATACCATGTATAGTGTTTGGATCTTGTGACAAACCCGTGTGAATGACCTCGCATTCCGAATATAATCGAGCCCTTGTAAAATCATTTGCAAAATGATTTTGAGAACGCTCGGCGGGATAACCCCCCCGACAAACCTCCGACAATACAACCATAATGGTTCTCGTAATGGTTCGAGAACAAGGCACAGGTGGGCCCCAGAGCGATCATCGATAGTGAATGAACCCAACAATCTTCTAACAAAGTTCCAACCCTCATGTCTCTGATTTGCGTCGGAAATGTGTTGAAGAATTGCAAGTTCATTTTCGGAAGTTTGCTGAGGACGGCGATGGTTGACGCTATTTATTTTAAGTGCAACGTATCGTTCTCGGGACCAGCGCCAGCTAGGGCCAAGCGATTTGGTTAAAACTGAAGCATCAAACGTTGTGAAGAGGAAGAAACACCTGTGCAGATCTCTGGCTAGCCATACTGTTGAGCTTGATCCATAGCCAAGTTTAGTTGCAATTTGATATCGCCCGCTGAGCACCTGGCCAAGGTGAATAGGATAGAACCGACTGGCGTCATAGTATGGAGTCTTCTCCTCTTCGATGGGCGAAGAAGAATCAAGTCGCGGTGCAACCGCACCTGACGGAGGCCATGGTGAATGTGTTAAGGCCGCAAGCGACCGTTTTTTACAATACTTGAATAAATTCATCAGACAACGAGTATGTCTTCCTGGCAGTGAATATTTGGATTCTTTAAAAGGTAGTTTTTGGTTGCTGGTCGGACACTGACACGCATTGACCATGATGAGGAAGCGTGACCGTCGTTGGCAGTGATGAGTCCATAGCGCGAGTCGCCGTCCTCCGGCGCAAATCTTAGTCAGCAATTTACCCGCCAGTTCTGTGTACACTAGGGTGTAAAAGGTGTTCGATTTCCACAACCAATTACAGTCACTTCGGCTGGATTAGTAGGTGGGGTGTATATTAGAGCTCGTACCGCCTATAATATATACTAGTATAACTTATACTTTATATCTTATATAATAAAATAATATATATAATTATAATAGGTTATAAGCTTAATAACTTTAAAGCTTTTATTATTACTTTAAACTTCTTTTAAGTCTATAAAAAGCTCTTTTAATAGGTATTTTAAAGACTAAACCTTTTTCTTTAAATATAATTCTCTTTCTTTTATATTAAATATATTTATCATATAGTAAATATTACTTTATTAAATTTATTATTATTTATTATAAGCAGAGTATTAATAAGAAAACTACATTTTCAATTTTTAAAAAAGCTTAAATAATTAATAATAAATCTAATAAAATACTTGAATTATAATAATAAATACATAAATTAACTAATATTATAACTAATCAGCTCACATAAAAAAGTGGGTCCTTCTAGCTTATTATAAGCTTAAAGAATAGATTATGTAATTTTCTAAAAATACACTACACTATACTATACTATAAAAACTATAAAATGTAGTTTTTTAAGTTTTAAGCTTATAATACTATATAAGGACCCACTTTTTATAACACCAATTCTATAAGTATTTTATTAGATTTAATATAATTTTTTATATTTGAAACTATAAAAACTATAAAACTATAAAACTATACTATAGTTAATGCTCTAATTATAAGTAAAAGTAAGTTTAAGGTAAAGTAACCTTAAATCTTAAATTGAAATAATATTAAATTTACTATTATTAATATTATTAATATTATTATAAAGACTTAATATAACTTTAAGAATTTAAATTAATAAGTAAGTAATTTATTATTTATTTTAAATAAAAAGTATAATAAGCCTATTAATATTTTAATAATTAATATTAACTTTAAACTTAAGTAAGTTATACGTAAAGAGAATATTAATATAAGTAATTATTAATACTAATAAACGCTTTTTAATATAATTAAAAGAAGTAATATTTTAAGTGTAAGTAATTTTTACTTAATAATACCTTTTAAGTAAAAGTTAAGAGTAAATTAATATATTTAAGCTTTTAAAGATATTCTCTTAGTAAGTATTAATTTTAAACTAAAATTTTTACCTATAACTTATACGTAAAATTAATAAAATACCTTTATTAATAGGTATTTTATCTTTAAAAGTAAGCTTTAAGTAATATATTAAAGTAATTTCCCTTTTAATTTAAAAGAGGTTAAAAGTAAGACTTATATCTTATAAGTATAAATAATTATTTAAAATATTTAATATCTTTTAAACACTTAAATAAACTAAAAACTTAATTATATTAAATAATTTAATAATCTTTAAGCCTTTAAGCTATTATTAGCTTTTATTCTCTTAAAATACTAATATATACTAAGATTATTAAGTTAATACTTTAATAATATATTACGTATAACAACTCTTTAATAACGTAATAATATTATACTTCTTAAACTAATATTAAATAAAAAACTTAAAGTTAACGTTAAAATTTAATATATAAAGCTTAATAATTAAAGCTATTAATAATAATAATAATTACTTAATTATACTTAAACTTAAGAACTTTATTAATCAAGTTAAGTAAAATAAAGTATTAAAGAATATTATTATAATTAAATTTATTATACTTATTCTTTAAGAACTCTTATAATTTACTTTTTTAATAAAGCTTTATTTAAATAAAATTTAAAATAAGCACGTATAATAACTTATATTTTAAAAATAACGTAATTATAACCTACTTATAAGTATTTATAAATTATACTTTACTTATATAATAAAAAAGATTAAAGTTAAAATAAACGTATATAAAGCTTACTTAATACTATAAAAACTTAATTAATAACGTAAAGTTAATATTCTTAATAAAGTTATTATTAGACTTATTATTAATACTTTATAAAAATATAATTACGTATAAGAATTCACTTAAGTATTTAAGAAAAGGCTATATAAACTTAAACGTATATAATTAAATAAAATAATACTTAAAAAGCTTTATTAGCTATAGTTTCTTATTAACTTAAGAAATACCTTTAATATTTTCTATTTATAAGTCTATTAATAATACTAGGTAGCTAGTATTAATAATAATATAAATATTACCTTAAACTTATTAATAAACCTTACTTAAAATAAGTATTAACACCTAGTAATAAAAAAGAAGCTTATTAATTAAAGTAATAAAGGCCTTATTAATCTCTTTACTTATTACACTAATAATAGTACTAATAATAAGTATAAGAGGAATATATTATATAATAGGGTTAAACTAGTCTCTATAAAAGCGAATAAAGGCCTTAAAGCTTAATAATTATTAAGAGCTCTTTTATAAGGTTTATAATATATATAAATAACTAAATACTTTAAGTAATTATAATAATAATAAGTATATAATTTAAAATAAATAACACGTTAATAAAAATACTATAAGTAAACGCTTAATAATATATAATATAAATGCTAATATACTCTAAGATATAAAAGTATTTTTAATATAATTATAAGACTTAAGTAATTTCTTTATAGTAATAATTAATAAGAATAAAATTATTAATATAATAATTAAAGGTTATAAAGTAAATGTAAAAAGCTTTAATTAAATATTTAATAACGCTATAAAGTATTACATTTATTATAATTAATATATATTTAATAATTATAAGATATTTAATAAACTAATCCCTATAAATAAAGTAAGTAATAATACTTAAGCATTTAATAGTAGTATAATTCCTTTAATAGTTTAAAGGGTTAATAATACTAAGCTTATTAAGCTTTAATAAGTGTTATATATCTTAATATTAATAATAAATCTATTAGCTTTAAAAGCATTTATTAAAAAGCTATACTTTAAGTATATATAAAATTACTATAAAAAGCGTGTAATATATAATAAAGAATATCTTATTATTTAAAGTATAACGTATAAATAATTTAATCACTTAAATTACTTATATACGTAAACTATAAAGTATTAAAATACCTTTAAAGTTATTAATAACCTAATAGTCTTCTTTATAAATAATACCTTATAGTTTATCTCTTTATAAGTATTATACCTTAAAATAAGCTATCTTAATTATATAAATTATATTAAGTTAATAATAGATATAAGTATTTAAGTAATAAATAAAAGTATAAAGCTTTATGAAGCTTATATTATAAGAAAAGGTAAGGCTAAAAACGCTTAAAGCGTAACTTATAAAGTACTTAATTAAGGCTAGAGATAAATAGCTAATCTTAAAGGTTTTATTAGCCTATTAACTCTAGTAAAGAAAACCTATTACTTATTAATAATTAATAACCTTACTAAAAAGCTATAAATTTACCTATTATAAGAGAAGTTATAAGCTATTATATATATTTAAGTAAATGTAATAATTATAAAAGTATAAACGTATAAAATAATTAAATAATATAAGTTAAATAATAGTAATAAATTTAAGAATATAATTCTTTTAAACTTTTTTAAGTATAAGAGAATTATACTTAAGTAAATCTTATTATATTAATTAAATTAAAACCCTATAAAGTAAGCTTATTAAATAAGATAAAATTAAGTTAAAGCTATATTTTATAATAATAAATTACTTAAGAAGCTTTAAGAGAAGATACTATAAGCGGTTATTTATACCTAAAAAAGATTACTATATAACGTAATAAGTAATATAATACTTTATAAAGCTTAAATTAATATTAAACCGTATATATTACACCTTTAATAACTAGGCTATAAAGCGTATAAGCTAATATTAAAGGCTAAGTTTTTAAAGAAGCTTAATAATTAAATATATTTATGCTTTCTTATAGAATATAAAGCTAATAACATTTATTAACTATAAAATTTAATTATTAGATTAATTAAATAAGCTAAGAAGATTACCTTTAATAAATAAACGCGAATTAACTTAAAGGTTAAATTTAAACTCCCCTAATAAAGTATAAACTTACTTATATTACTCTATATAAAAGAGATTCTCTTAATTAAATAGTTTATTAGCCTAAACGCGATACACATATATACTAGTAACTCTATACGTGGTATTATAATCTAATTACTTTTTAATTCTTATAACTTACTTCTTAAAGCTAATAAAATCCCTAAATAAGTAATAGATTAATTTAAATAAAGTAATTAAATGCTTTTAAAATACTTATAATTTTAATTATACGTATTATAAGCTATAGCTTATTAAGAGTATAAATAAGTAATTAAATAACTTAAATAATTTAACTATATAATATAACCTTATATAAGATTAATTAAATAACTTAATAAAATATTAATAAAAGATCTTATAAACTTAATTATAAAGGTAAAACTTATTAAATTAAAGACTTAAGCGTATATTAATTCTCTTATATTAATAATATAGCTATAATTAAATGTATTATTTAATTTTCTTTAACTTATAAGTATAAATACTATTATATAACTTCTCTTTAAATAAGTAAAGCTAGCTACTTTTATAAGTTAATAATAAGTAATAATAATTAAGTAAATTTATTATATAATCTCTTAATCTATAAACTAATTATTTAATTATAGTTTTAGCTCTCTTATTTCTTTACTTAGCTTTAAAGTCTTTAATATTATTAGCTTAATCTTCTCTTTTTCTTCTTTTATAATATTAAAACGTTTTAGTCTCTTAAAAGCTCTTATAAAGTAGCGTTTTATAGATTTAATAATTACCTCTTAAAATAATTAATAGCGTTTAATAATATTATATTAGAACTCTTTTTATATTAGTTCTTTTAAAATTAAGTTTATAAAGCTTATATTTATAAGTAATCTATTATATATTTTATGTAGGGAAAAACCATATACAAGGTAAAGGATCGTAAATAACAGTTAAAATATCAATTAAAATATCAGTTAAAATATTAGTTAAAATATTAGTGAATATAACAGCTACGAGGGCTAAGAAGGTTAGGGTTCTATTTTTCTAGGAGGGCTCTAAAAAGCTAGTTATATAATTGTGTGGCACGTAACATGTCACGTGCTACGGCACGTGACTAGAGGCCACGTTGCTAGCTAAATCGAGCTGCGATATACGGTTAAATTCCTCGCTGCGATATACGACCGAATTCCTCTACACAATATTAATTATTCTTATATATACTCTTATAAAAGATCTACTATATTACACGTAGTTTTCTAAGCTAAAGAGAGGTAATAGGGCTTTACTTAATTTATAAGAGCTTTACTTTAATTAAAGGTTATTATATTTAAAATTAGTCTTTAAATATTTTCTTTATAATTAAAGTATTTATTTTTTATAGCTAATAATATAACGTTAATTTTTACCTTTTTCTTAGCTTTCTTAACTTCTTTAAAATCTTTTAAATAATTAAAGAGTTATTTAATAATTAAAAGTTAATTTAATATTATTATTTTCTTTTCTTTAATAGAACTCTTATAAGATAATAATAAAGATAAGAATAAATTCATATTAAATAATAAAAGTTAATTTATTAGTTTTCTTAATATTAATCTTAAAGGCTTTAAAGTTATAAGACCTTAAATATCTTTCTCTTTATTATTACTCTCTTAATTAAAGTTATTAAAACTCTATTATTAAAGCGTTTTCTTTAAATTTAACGTAATAATATTTTTCTTAGCCTTTTTTAAGACTTTTAAGAGATTAATAACTTTCTTATTTATTTAATCTCTTATAACCTTAAAGTATTTAATTAATATATTAATCTTACGCTTAATAATTAATTATTATAAATTATTATAAGCGATTAAGTATTCCCTTAAAGTTTTAAGCTACGTTTTTTTTATATAATATTATATTTTAAATATAATGATATTCTTATTAGCTATAATTTATTTAATTACTCTTAAATAATTATATTTTTATTAACTAATATAAGTATTTTTTGAAATAAAGCCTTTAATTAACGTAATAATATTCTTCTTTATTATAAGTACGTATAATTTACCTTTACTTTTATAAAGACTTTAATCTTAGAATCTAAGGTTATTATCTTTCTCTTTTATTAATTTAAGATATACTTTAAGCTTATTTATAATTATATTTTATAGAATTTATAAAACTTTATTTACTCTTTTATTATTTATAATATAACTCTCTTTTAATAAATATAATTAATCTTTTAAGTATAGCTTATAATTACTTTTAACTAGAGTTTTCTTTAAGTATTATTATTTCTTAGGTATAAATATTCTTTAATTTAGCTTATTTTCCTATTTTTTTATTTAAGTAATAACTTATAAGTTCTTTAAAGTAATTAATTAAGAATATTAAATACACGTAATTATATTTTTAGTTTTTAGTTTATAATATATATAATATTAAAATATAATTAAACTTATAAAGGTAATTTAATAATTAAAGTACTTATTATTATCTCTTAATAAATTACTTAAAACGTTAATTTTTATCTTTTATAAGAGGGTTTAATACGTATAGTATTTTATACTTATAATTAAATATAAAGTATATTTAATAGCTTAAAAAGTATATAAATCTTATAAAGAATTATATTTTCTTTTAATATATATAAATATTTTATAAATTATATTAAACGTTATATATAATATTTATTAGAGTGCTATTAAGTCTCTTAATCTTACTATTAATTAATTTATATAATTTTTACTTAATAAGTTACCTAGCTTATATAATAAATAAGTATAATATAATATTAAGAATCTTTTTAATTTCTCTTCTTATAATTTAACTTATTATTATTAATTTAAATTAATTCAATTAATAATTTAACCCTTTTTTAGCGTAGCTTTTAGCTATAAATCTATGAATTTCTATTAAGTAATTATCTTATAATTCTTTAAATACTATTATAAATATAAGTAATAATTCTTTATAATACTTATTAAGGATTTTTAAGTTCTTATAAACTTTACGCTTATAATTTTATTTCTTTTAAGGTTAATATAATAATAATTAAAAGAGATAAAGATTAATAAGGTTTTACTTAATAAGTAATTTCTCTTTTTTTATATAAAACTTATTAATATATATAAAATATATTCTTTTATATATAATAATAGTTACGTTCTTAATCTTTAAAAATAAGTATACTAAATTCTTTTTTAATTTAATAACGTTAACTTATACTTATATTTAGAGCTCTTACAAATATAGTAAATACAAGTGTATTGTATATTGTATTTTGTATTGTATTGTATTTTCGTGTATTATATTTAAATACAATACATTACATTCTTAAAATACCTATAAATGTATTATTAGGGAAAAACACTAGTAAATTTTTTACTTATATATATAAGGCTAATTATAAGGCTTATAAGAAATACTCTTATATGATTAAATAGAGCTATTTTAGCCCTTTAAAATGCATTAATTTATATTATTATAAGTTATATAATAAGAGAGTTATTTATATTTTTATTATTTAAAATATATTATTAAAAATTTAAAATATAAAGTTTAAACTTTAAATATATAAATTTTATAAAATTAAATACTTTAAAGCTATTAACGCGTTAATTAATTATATTACTTAATTATTATTATTTTTAAGTCCTTTTTTCTTAATTTATATAGTATTAAACTTAAATTTTTAAGCTTTATTATTTAATATCTTAATAATTATTAAAAATATAATAGTAAATAATATATTATTATAGACCTTAAAATTATATTAATATAGTACTATCTTTTATATAATTAATTCTTAATAATATATTTAAAAATATACTTTAAAAAGACTTAAAAGTAAATGTTAAATTTAAAAAAATATAAATGTAAGTAACTTTTTAAATATATAACTTATAATATTAATATAAATATCTTTATAAAGCTAAAGTTCTTCTTATTATTATAAAATTCAAAAAAAATATTAAAAGCTTTATTTTATATTAATATAAAGCTATTATGTATTATAAATATTACTATCTTTCTCTTCTTCTCTATTTTTAATACTATTTATAAATTTAACTTTAAAAATAGCTTTATTATTACTAAAAAAAAGCTGAATTTTCATTTAATTTAAATTTTTTTGAATTTAAGCTAGAATAAGAGAATAAATTATAATATTTCTTTATTTTAACTTATTTTTTCTTATTTTTAGCCTAGTTTTTTAATAATAAAATTTTTTAAATATTAGAATATATTAAAGAGGTTCTTCGCTTATTAATTACGTTATCTTCTTAATTAAAATTCCCTTCTATAGCTTTTAAAGTAGCTAAAATAGCTAAATATTTTCGTGCTATTATTAAAAGAATTAAAAAAGCTTTAATAGAATTAGCCTATTAAATAAATATATCTTTTTATTAAAAGTTAATATTTTTTTAATATAATTAAGCTTATAAAGTTAAGGTTATTATAATAAAAGTTAAAAATATCTTATTATCTTTTAAATTAAGCTTATAATAACTAGAAATCTCGTTTTTTTTAGTTTCTTTAATAGCTTTATTTTTTTACTTAGAAAATAAGTTATTAAATAAACTAGGCTTTAATTTAAGCCTAGAATCTTTATAAGATATTAATTTCTTAGTTAATTGTTTTAAATTAATTATTACTTGATTATTTAAATTAGAATTAGAAGAAGAATCTTCTTTTATTTTTATATTTAAAATAAGCTTATTTTTAGGGTCTTTTATATATAATTTATATGTTTTAAGATATAATTAATTATAAAATATTAAAAAAAAAGTTATTTTTATACTTACTCTTAATATTCTATTTTGAAATTATTTAATAATAAATATAAAGTAATTAAATTTATATTAAATCGGGTTTTAACTGTTTTAATATTAAATCTAGGGTTTAATATTATAGCAAATAAATAAGGCTTTGAAAAACTATAATTACTATTAATATCTTTTAGAAAATAGTAATTTAGTTTCTTTAAACCTATATTTAAAGCTAAAATAAAAGCTTTAGCTAACGAATTATAAGCGTTTTTCTATAAATAAGTTAAAATAGTTATTATAATTTATTTTAATATAAAAAGCTTAATATAAAAAGTTTAAAAATATAAAAACTTACGTTTTTAAGCTAACTTTCTTAATCTTTTAATATATTTTTAAGAAGAAAGTATATTTTAAAGATATAAAAAGATACTAAGCTTATAGTATTATAAGCCTAGCTTATAATTTCTTTATAGGCTTATTAAAAACCTCTAAAATGCTTAATAAAGTCTCTAAATTAAGCTATTCTTACGTTATTAAATTAATATCTTTAAAAGCTACTATATTTATAACGTTTTATAATAATATAATAGCTTTTTTAAGCATAATAGTCGTATTTATTATTCTAAAAGTTAAATTCTATCTTATTACGTTTATTAAGTTAAGTAAAAATAGTTAGTAATAATTATTAATAGTTTGAAATAGATTTTTAAGGTTCTAATAGAAATAAAAGTAATTTTAAATAGATTTTTAAGGTTTTAATAGAAATAAAAGCTATTAAATATATTATATAACTTACCTAATAGTATTTTTATAATATTATTATTCTTAGCTATAAAGCCCTTAGATTTAGCTTCTTTTAAAGCTTTAATCTATTAAGAATAAAGTTATTAGTTATTTTTAAGAAGAATTACTATTTTTTTAACTTTTATAATAATTCCTATATAATAATCAACTTAAAATATATATAAATATAATAAAAAAAAACTTAAAATACCTAAAAGTAAATTAGAAAATTGTTTTTGTTTTTTAGATAATAATTAATTAAATTCTTTTATTAAAAAGTATAAAAGCTCGCTATTTTTGTATTTTTTAATATTTTTAAATGTTATTAATTTAGTAATAAACGTAAATATAATATCTTTAATAATAATATTTAAAATATAAGCTATATAATAAATATTAAAAGGTTTTAGGTTTTTTTTCGTATAAAAGTTTACAAAAGAGGTAAGAAAAGTATTATTATTAGAGCTATTATCTCTAGTAAAACTATAATTTAAAATAAGTTAATAAAATATTATAAAATAACCTTATAATTAACTTACCTTAATATTTTTTTTAGTTTTATATTATATTCTAATAATAATTAATTAAAATAAAGATTAATAGAACTTTTAGTATAAGTATTAGGTAAATATTTAAATCCTAAATATAATTAGTTTAAAAAGTTAAATAATAATATAATATTATATAATGAAAATAAGAAAAAATAATAAAAATAATAAACTAATTAATTAAATAGTATTTTAAATTAAATTTAAAGTTTAGCTAATTAGCTATAACTCTTAAATAAGATTTAGAATTAATAGAAGTTTAAATATTAAGTTAAATAAATATATAACCTAATTTATTAACTTAATTTTAAATTATATTAATTATATTCTTCTTTACCTTTAAATATAAAATATTTATATAAGAAAGTATATTTTAATAGTAAAAAAAGCTAGTATCTTAACTAAAATAAGTTAATATTAATATTATAATAAAATATATAATATAATATTATAAACTTACTTATTATAATAGCTTATTAGCTTTTTAAAGCTTTTACTAGTAATAGTAGTAAAAGATAGGTTATTTTAAAGTATAAACTTAATAGCTAGTATAAGAGTAGTATCCTTAAAAAATTCACTAATAATAGTATTATTTTTAGGTCTTTTATTACCTCTTTTACTACTAAATATACTAGATTAAGCTAATATTTCGGATAATAAAGGTGATTCCGTAATAATAGGCACTATATATTAATAAATTAGTAGTTAATATCTTTAAAGTATTATAATATTATATTAATATATTAAAAGAATAGTTTAAAGATAATAACTTACACGTTAATTTAAAATTTTCTTCTTTTTTTAAGGTTATAATAAAAGAATATTTTTTTTTATAATATATAATACTATTAAAAGATTAAAAACGCTTTACTTTACTATAAAAAGTAAATAAATAGTCTTATTAAGTGTAAAAATAATAAATTAATCTTTCTTTATTAAAATTTGTTAGAATAAACCTAGGATATAGGACGATTAGGTAAGGAATCAGGAAAGAACTCTATTCTTAGGTCTCCTAATAATACAAGACTAAAACTTGTCTGAATTATCTAATATTCGGACTAATTCTTTTATACTTATTTATTAAGGGTTCTAGCCCTAATTCGTGCTCGCTTCTCACGTGATAATACTTATGGGATTCGGACTAGAATCGGTGGGGATTCGTACCTCGTTTTGGGATATAAGCGGACCCGATTCGGTCCCTCTTCACAGGTGACTCCGTGTGCGCGTTATAAAATTAATCTCTAATAATTAAAAATTAAAGAGATTATATTAAAAGATATATAATTTTAAATTAAATTAATAGCTCTTATTATTTTCAGGGTTATTTTAATATTAATTTAGCGTTAAAAGACTTATAGTAGACTTATTATTCGTAGATAAATTAGGTTTAAAATTAAAGGGATTTTCAGCTATTTTTAATGATAAATAAGATAAGGTTTTAAGGTAAAAAAAATGGTTATTATATACCTTAAAAATAGGGTTATTTAATGAAAAAAAAAGTTTTATTAAAAGTAAGATATGAATTAAGTTATAGGTATTAAAGTGTTAGTATAGAAAAAGAGAATTCTAAAGTTAAAGAGGGATAATATAGTTAATATATAAAGTTTAAATATAATGAAAGATATTATAAAAAACTTAAATTTTAGGCATTTTTTTAATGCTTAACTTACCCCTAAAACGTGTATATTCGTATAGAAACTAGTGAAAAATTTATAAGTTAAAAAACAACTATTATAAAATAATAGAATATACTAGTGTAATTATAATATATAAAGGGCTTTCTATTATATTACGTTAAGGCATTTCTTCACCTAAAACACATATATATATAATATAAGAAATATTTACATTTTTAAACTTTAAGTTAATATAACTTTTATAATATTAGACTTATAAAGATATATCTAATATATATAAATAAAGCTTTTTTAGAGTTTTTAATTAGTTTTATTTTTATTTATTTTAGTCTATTATTAGTAGAGATATTTTAGTTTATATAATATAGCGTTTTTATTAAAGCGAGGTTACACGGGGTAACTTAAATACTTTACTTTCTTTATACTACTAAATACCGCATATAATATCTCTATAATAATTAATTGAAAATAGATAAACATATTATTTTTAAATAGCTTAGATTATAAGCTTTTAAATAATATTAATTTTATAATAAAATTCGTTTTTTTCATAGAGTTATAATAGATTAAATATATAGTATAATAAAAGTTATAGAATTTATTTTTAATGTATATATATATATATATATTATAATATATATAAGTATATATAAATATTTTATAATTATAAAATATATAAATAAATATAAAAAAGCTAAAGAATTTTATAATATATAATTTATATATAATTTATATTATATAAATAAAAATATTTAAAATATAAAATATAATAAATAATTTAAATTAATAATAAATAAAGGAAAAATAAAAAAATATATATTATTAAGGATATATTATTATAAAATTATCTTATATTATATATATATTTTTATTTATTATTTAATAATATTTTTAAAATAATTAATATATATTATATATTTTTTAGTTTTTTATATATAATATAAGTAAAAAAAATTATTTAAAAGATATTTACTTAATTTATATAATATAACGTCTTTATAAAGCTTAAAAAAAACCTTATTCTTTAATTTATTTTATATAAAAAGTTATATAATATTTTATATTTATTTCATTTTTAAAGTAAAATATTTTATTAATACGTAGACTTTTAAGTATAATTTTTATATTATTATAATTAATAAAAAATCTATTATTATTATATATTTTTTGAAATTTATTATTAAATATTCTAATAATACATTTATAGGTATTTTATTTATATATTATATTATATTATATTATATTATAATATAATATAATATAATATAGTATAGTAAAAAATACAAAAAATACAATACATTTAGAGGTCTGCTTATATTTAAGCGGTTATAATTAAATACTTTATAAGTTTAATTTCTTTAAAGATATCTTTCTTAATTAAAAATACTTAAAGAGCTTAAATACTTAATTTAATTAATACTTAAATATTTTCTTATAAGATTTCTTATATCTTATAAGTAAAACTTAAATAATAAGTAAGCTAAAAGATTTAATCTTTAATAGCTTAAACCTAATATTACTTAAAATAATAAGTAAGAAAGCTTTATAATATTATTAATAATAATAATAATAAGAGTTATAAAGCTTTAAAAAGAAAAGATATAAAAGCTATATTATATTAAAGAGAAGAAAAAATATTAATATAGATAAAAGGTAAAAAGATTAAATGCTTAAGAGATATAAAGAGTACTTTTTTATACTTATAATATATAGTATTATAACTTTAAGTACTTTATTTAAACTTTATAATAAATTATTATATAGTTTTTTACTTAATATTACTTAGCTATTAATTTCTCTCTTTTATAACTCTTTTCTTTTAATATCTCTCTTTTTTATCTCTTAATTATTTAATTATAAGTAATTAAGTTTATTATATTTATAAGAATCTTTTAAACGTTATTTTAATTATCTTAAAGATAAATTTATATTTTTTATTACTATTAAAATTTAATAAGATTATAATAATAAGCTTTAAGTTAATTCTCTTATTATTTATTAGATACTTTACTTTTTTTATTTAATTAAGGTTTCTTTTAAGTATATATTAATCTTTTTTAGCTTAAATATACCTTTTACTTTTAGGTTTATAATAGATATAACCTTAAATAAGGTAATACTTTTATATATATTAAAGTAACTATTTATATAAAGCCTTTTAAGAGTACTCTCTTAAATAAAGCTAGCTATTAAGGTAAAATAAGATTCTTTAATTATTTTTATTAGTTTATTCTTAGTAAGCTTAAAGATAATAATCTTTTATATTAAGTAACACTTTACTATTAGCCTTATAATATAATTCTTATTTTTATTAAAATAGCTTATTTAAATAATTAATTTCTCTTAATTATAATTAATTACTTTAAGCGCGTTTATACTTTACTTATTTTATTATATAAGAGATTAAATTATATTTTATACTTTAATTACTTTAACTTCTCTAAGAAAACTATTATTATATTTAAAGAATATATTATAACTTTTTTTTATAATTATATATTCTTTAAAATATATTTATATAAGTCTTATAATAATTATATTTAAAATAGCTTTTATATTACTTTATATAAATAACGTTTATATTTAGCTTATAAGCCTTATAATTTTAATTATAATTTCTTATTTAAGCTTTTTCTTAAAAAGAATTACTTATCTTTAATTATAAAGGTATATATTAATTTAAATATCTCTTTTTATATTACTCTAAAGAACGCTTTATATATTATAATTAATTACTTTTATTCTTATAATAATAAAAGACTTATTAAAGCTATTACTTATAAGATAATTAAGAAACTTAATAAGAAAATAAAGAAGAACGTTAAATTTAAGGTATAAGTAAAATAAAGTTATATTTTATTAATACTTTAACTTTACTTTATATAATTAATTAATTTATATCTTATTTTATTAACTTTTATCTCTCTTTTATATACTTATATTATCTTTTCTTAATATTAATATATTTTACCTCTTTTAACTTACTTAATTTACTTTATAATATCTTTTATTAGCTATAATTTATAAAAGATTTAAGTAATATTAAGCTTCTTAATAAAAAGTTTTATCTTAAAGTAATAAAACTTATTTACTTCTCTCTTTATAATTAATATAATAAATTAATTTAATAATTATTTCCTTAGCTTATAATTATTCTTATAATATATTAAATTATTTAATCTCTTTATACCTTTAATTATCTTAGCTTTAAGTACTTATAATTAAAGTTAATTATTAAATAATTAAGTCTATTAATAATTAATATTATTAATTATAAATAATAATAAAATAGCTTTTATTTTTAAGCTAAAATCTAATACTTTTAAGCTTTATTTAATTATAAAGAATTAAAATTACTTATATTAAAATTATACTTATATAAGTCTTATATAATAATTATATAATTTTTAAAGTAAAATTATATATTTCTTATTAAACTTTTTATAATTTTTAATATTAATTTATATAAGTTAAAATAAAGGTAAGTTCTTAAATTTTTAAGCTATTTTAATAGTTCTTTTATTAGCTTACTTATATTTAATATAAGTGTTATCTCTTATCTCTTTTTTTAAGCTTTTATTTTTTCTTAAGTTAACGTTTTTTAACTTTTTAAAGGTACTTAAATATTATTAATATATTTATTAATTTTCTTTCTTTTAGCTCTTATCTTTTACTTTAATTATAATCTTCTTCTTAAAGTAAAATAAGTAAGAATAATAGTTTTATCTTTAAAATAAATGTTCTTAGCTTTAATTAATTAATATATTTATTAAGATAAACTTATCTCTTTTCTTAATTATAATAAGAGGTAATTTAATTTTAAGGTATTATTATAAGTATTATTTAAGTAAAAGCGTAACTTTTATCTTCTTATTCTTAAGCTTTTTTATTTAATTCTTTATTAAATTAACTTTATTTTTAATCTTAATTATTTTATTACTTATATTATAAGTAAATTAACTTAAATAAAGTCTTTTAATCTTCTTATTATTCTTTATAATATTTAAGTTTATCTCTTTTTATTTCTTTAATAGTTAATTATTTATTATAAAGAATTATTAATTATTCTTATTAAGCGTAAACTTCTTTAAATAATTACCTAAGATTATTTTACTTAATATAACTTTATTTAACGTTTTAATTTAATAAGCTTTTAAAATAATAATACAACTAATAATTTTAAATAAGTTATTTTGTCTTATAATAAGTTTTTTAATTATAAATATATTAATACTCCTTTAAATATTATAAATAAGTATAAGATTACTTAAATTTAATTAATCTTTATCTTATTAAATTAACCTAGCTTATAAGCAGAGCATTAACAAGAAAACTACATTTTCATTTTTTAAAAAAGCTTAAATAATTAATAATAAATCTAATAAAATACTTGAATTATAATAATAAATACAAAAAATAGCTAATATTATAGCCAATCAGCTTATTTAAAAAAGTGGGTCCCTTTAGCTTTTTGTAAGCTTAAAAACTAGATTATATAGTTTTCTAAAAACTTACTACACTACACTACACTACAAAAACTACAAAATGTAGTTTTTGAAGTTTTAGGCTTATAATAGTATATAAAGACCCACTTTTTTTATTATAAGCTTATAATTTTAGATTTATGCTAGTTATTCGTAAAACTTATAATTCTATAAGTATTTTATTAGATTTAATATAATGTTTTATATTTGAAACTACAAAAACTACAAAACTATAAAACTACACTACTTCTAATGCTCTGCTTATAAGTAATTAATTTATTTAATTAGTTTTCTTTTAAACTTATATATCTTTTTCTTAGCTTTTATAACGTTTTTTACTTTCTATTATAATAAGTATACCTTTACTTTAAAGAGATCTTATTTTAATTTTATCTTATTTTATTTAATTAATCTTTAAGTAAAAAACTTAACTTTTAAAGGTAATATAAGCTCTTATTTATAAATAAAATAAAACGTAAATTCCCTATAAAAAGCTTAAATAATTATTTTATTTATTAGTAATACTCTTATTAAATATTAATACTATTTTCTAGCTAATTCTTTTATTTTAAATATAATTAAAATTAAAGACTAATACCTAGCTTTTATAATTATATTAACTTTTAAGTTATATTTAAATACTTAAATTCTATAAGCTTTAATATTCTTAAGAGCTTCCCTTAAATTATCTTATATTTTTAAGCTATTATTATAAATAATATACCTATAAACTTTAAATCTAATAAGTATTTTATTTAAAAACTTTTCTATTATTAATACGTTTACTTTATAAATTAATTTTACTTTAACTTAATTAATAAGATTATATTTAGCTTTAAGTAGGTAATTATAACTATAATTAAATAGTAAATATTAAGTGTTAATATATATCTTACTTATAGGGTTCTTAAAGGCTACTAGTATTAATATCTCTTATAGCTAAAGCATTAAAAGTAGTGTAGTTTTATAGTTTTTAGTGAAATTTAATGTAGTGTAGTGTAATATAGTTTTACTATACTATATTACATTTTAAAAATTAGTATAATATATAATATTAATAAATTTATAAGCTATTATTAGCTAATATAATTAGTAAGCTAAAATAAAGCTAAATTTACTTATTAATATTAGTATTAATAAGCAGGGATTAGCTAGCTTAAATAAGCTAAAAATAGGGATTAAAGACGTAATAAAAATATAAAAATAAGAGAAAGTATAAGAGAGATTTAAGGGATTTATATTTGGTAAGTAAGTATTATTTTATATTATAATTATATTTAAAATTTACTCAATTTAATAAAGGAAAAAAATCCTATTATTTATATATAAATATTTTATAAAAAAAGAGATTTAACTTATTACTTTATAACTTAAATATAAAAATATTAAATATAAAGCTTATAAGAAATATATTAGGGTAATAAATAATATTCTTAATTAAATATATTAGCTTTAGCCTTATAAGTAATATAATTATTATTATAAATATAAGAGATTATATTCTTTTAATTATATTATATATATAAATTTATATAAAATATAAATTTAAATAACTCTTTATATAAATAACTTTAAATATTACTTTTTAAACTTTTATAAAGCTAAAATCTCACTCTTTTATATAAAATAAAAAAAATAATAAAAAAACCCTTTTAATATTAAATTAAGTATTAGAATTATAAATATTTTCCTTCTCTTCTTCTCCTTTTATATTCTTATTAATATTTATATAATTAAACTTAAAAATATTCTTATTTTTATTAGAATTAATTAAAACTTTATTTTAATCTTCTTTTTCTTTCTCTTTCTCTTTCTCTTCTTTTTCTTTTAAATTTCTACTAGAATATAAAAATAAATTATAATATCTCTTATTTTCTACCCTTTTATTCTTATTTTTAACCTAGTTTTTTAATAATAAAATAATTCAAATATTTCTATATAATAAAGTAGTTCTTTATTAAGTAATAATATTAGTTCTCTAGTTAAAATTCCCTTTTATAGCTTTTAAAGTAACTAAAATAGTTAAATATTTTTAAGCTATTATAGAAAGAATTAAGAAAGATTGAATGGAATTAGCCTATTAAATAAATATATCTTACTATTAAAAGTTAGCTTATAATTATAAATGTATAAATAATATTATAAAGATAAAAAATACTATATCTTCTTAAAAATTAAGCTTTAAATAACTAGAAATCTTATTTTTTTTAGTTTTTTTAATAGCTTTAGTTTTTTACTTTAAAAATAAGTTATTAAATAAGCTAGGCTTTTTTTAAAGCCTAATATTATTATAAGAAGCTAAATTAGCTAGTTATTATAAATTAACTTTAATTTAAGTATTATTTGTATTTTTAGTTGATTTTTTAGAATTAAAAGAAATTTCTTTTAATTTTATATAAGAAATTACTTTATTTTTAGGGTCTTTTATATATTTATAATAGGTTTTATTATATAATTAATTATTAAGAAATTTAAAATATATAATATATATTAATATAATAAATTATAACTTACTCTTTATATTTAACTTTTAAGTCTTTTAATAGTTAATTAATAGTATTAGAATTAATACTTAATTGATTTTTAATTAATTATAAATTAAGTTTAAAGTTTAATATAATAGTAAATAAATAAGGCTTTTAAAAATTATAATTGCTATTAATATTCTTAAAAAAATAATAATTTAATTTATATAAGCCTTTTTTAAAGCTAAAATAAAGACCTTAGCTAGTAGATTATAAGTATTTAACTATAAAATAATTAATAATTTAAAATAAAATTATAAAACTATAAAACTTATATTTTTAAGCTAACTTTTTTAATCTTTTAATATATCTTTAAGTAAAGTATAAATTCTTATTAAGAAAAAATATACTAAACTTATAATATTATAAGATTAGCTTTATAATTATATTATAGGCTAATTAAAAATCTTTAAAATACTTATTAAAGTATTTAAATTAGCTTATTCTTATATAGTTAAGCTAGTATCTTTAAAAGCTATTAAACTTATTTTTTTTTATAATATTTTAATAGGTTCTATTAATAAAATAGCTGTGTAAAGCATTTTATAAGTTAAATTCTATCTTATTACGTTTACTAATATTAGTAAAGTTAATTATTAATACTTATTAATATTAATAATAATATTTATAAGCTTTTAAAGCTTTAAATAATATTTATAATATAGAATTAATAACTTACTTAATAGTATTTTTATAAGATTACTATTTCTAGTAATAAATCCTTTATCTTTAACTTCTTTTAAAGCTTTTAATTATTATAAATAAAGTTAGTAGTTATTTTTAATAAGAATAGCTATTCTTTTAACTTTTTTAATAATTTCTATTTTATAATTAGCTTAAATTATATAAAATAACTTAAAATAAGTATTATAAATTATAATAAATACCTGGAATTAAATTATTAAATTTTGTTCTTTTTTAGCAGATAAATCGTTAAATTCTTTAATAGAATAATGTAAAAATTCGCTATTTATATAATCTTTAATCCTTTTAGTATTTATTATTTTATTAATAAATATAAATATTATATCTTTAGCTATTATATTTAAAATATAAGCTATATAACGAATATTTAAAGGCTTTTTATACCTTTTAGAATATAAGTTTAAAAAAGAAGATAAAAAGGTATTATTATTAGAGCTATTATCTCTAATAAAGCTACAATAATTAAAACGTTAGTAAATTAATATTATTTTATATATAAACTATTAACCTTATAATTTTTTAGGGTTTATATTATATTTAGTTAATAATTTATTAAAAATTAAATGAATTAAATAGCTAGTATAGCTAGTAGGTAAATATTTAAATCCTAATATATAATTAGCTTTTAAATTATAATAAAATAATAATAATAATAATATAAATATAAATATAAATATACTTACCAATTAAATAATATTTTAAGTTAAATTAAAGGTTTAATCAATTAGCTATAACCCCTAAATATAATTTAGAATTGATTGAAGTTTAAATATTAAGTTAAATAAATATAAAACCTATTTTATTAACTTGATTTTAAATTTTATTTATTATATTCTTTTTTATATTAGAATGTAATATTTTTATGTGAGATATAAGGCCTTTATAATAAAAAAAAAGCTTATATTATAGCTAAAATAACTTAATATTAGCATAATATATAACTTATATATAAATAATATAATAATATAATATAAACTTACTTATAATAATAACTTAAAAGCTTTTTAAAGCTTTTACTAGTTATAATAGTAAAAGATAGGTTATTTTAAAGCATAAATTTAAGAGCTAATATAAGAGTAGTATCCTTAGAAAATCTATTACTACTACTAGTAATAGTATTATTTTTAGGTCTTTTATTACTTCTTAAAAAGCTAGAAAAGCTAGATTTAGTTAAAAAGTCAAATATTAAAGGTAACTTTATAATAGCAGGTACTATTTATAAGTAAATTAGTAAATTATAAATTTATAATATTATAAATATTATGTAGCGGCATTTATGCTTATAAGTTAAAGGAAGTTAAATGGTACATTTAATTATAGCCATGTTATTAGTATAAGAGAATAGGTATATATATAAGTCTTTAATTTAATAAGTTTTACCTTTATAATTAAGTTTATAAGATCTTTTATTAATGTTTTATTAAGTTATTTAATTAGCCTTATATAAGCTTACGTTATATAATTAAATTATTTAAGTTATTTAATTACTTATTTATACTTATAATAGGCTATAGCTTATAATACGTGTAATTAGAATTATAAGTATTTTAAAAGCATTTAATTACTCTATTTAAATTAATTTATTACTTATTTAAAGACCTTATTAGCTTTAAGAAGTAAGTTATAAGAATTAAAAAGTAACTAGATTATAATATTACATATAAAGTTATTAGTATATATATATATCGCGTTTAAGCTAATAAAAATAATAGTTTTACTTAAGTAATATTTCTATTAAGAAAGAATTATTTAATCTCTTATAAAAGGCACTTTTTAGCTACTATAAAAACGAATTTAAATAGGTATAAAGGCCTAATAATATTTACGTTTAAAAGAATATAAAAGAATTATAATTATAATAAAACGAATTAAAACTAAGAAAGAAATTATAAGTAAATTATAAAGATAATTTAGATTATTTAATTAATTAAAGAGAAATTATAATAAGATAAAGACTACTATAATTAAGCTAAAAAGAAGAAGTTATTTTAAAGGTTTTTAATTAAAATAAAAATACACTTACTCTTTAAATATTAATAGACTTATAATTAAAAAGAAGACTTTTATTAGAATAGCTTAAATTAGTTAAAAAAGAACTAAAAAGAGAAAGAATTAATTAATTAATTAAAAGAATATAATATTTCTTATAATATCTCTAGTAATTATAATCTTATAGCTAATTATAAGAAATAACGCTATAACGTTTATTATCTTAGCTTATAAGATTATCTTTATAATAGAATTTTCTTTAAAAAAGATATAAAAGATTATTCTTAAGTTAAGTAAATTAATATAAATATTTCTTAAATATAATTAATTAAATAATTTAAAAGAATTTAAAAGAAAAGATTTTATTAATTTATTTATTATTAATTAATAAGAAGTTATTAAGAAGAACTTATATTCTTATTAATAATACTCCCTTTAAAAACTTAACTTAAAGAAAAAAGAGCTTATAATTAAAAAGCTAAACGTTTTTATATTAATTAATTTTATTATAACTTATAATAGAAACTTATTTAAAGTTATAAGCTAATAAAACCTAGCTTTATTTATTAATATAAGTGTTACGAACAACACTGTATAAGACACGGGACAGGATCGTACCGGCTAGAACAGGCATAACCCGTAGGTATAAGAAGAAGGTAAGAGCACGTGACTAGCTACGTGACCTAAGAGGCGATTAAAGAGGTTAATATTTAAATATATTAATTAAAAAGAATTAAACTAACTAAACCTTAAGCTAATTAATTAAGGTTTAAAGAGATTAATAATTAAGCTAATTAATTTAAGACTATAATAGAGAAATAAACGAGTACTTAAGAAGAAAGTATTCCTATAATTAAATAATCTAGATCTCTATTAATTAATTTAAGTAATAGTTTTACTATTAAGAGTTATACTCTTAATAGCCTTATTATAATACTACTTAAAAAGCTACTTTATAGTATTTAACCTAACTTACTTTTTAAGAAATAAACCTACTATACCTTAAAATCTAAGCTATTATTACATTTTAATTAATTCTATTTAATAAGTTACCTTAAAACTTTAAGTAATAATAACTTTTAAGATATTTACTTTAAGCGAAAAGATTATTAACCTTAAAGAGATAATAAAGTACCTTTATAATAAGATTACTAAGCTTAAGAAGTAAAATTAATAGCTTATTAATTAATAGAATAATCTCTACGAAAAACTTAAGATATAAGAAGAGAAACTTATAATTATTTAAAATCTTATACTTATATTCTTTATTAATAATAATAATATACTAAGATTCCTTAAGCTTAAATTATATAATAGTTATAAGGGTAATATAAGAAACTTTCTTATATAAGCTTAAGCTTACCTATAAGTTAACGAAAAAATCTATATAATACTTAAGTTATAAATTCTTTATATTAGTAACCTTTTAATTAAAAAGGTAATAGAATAGTAGGAGTTAACCCTTTACGTATATCTTAAGTATAGCGTTAAAGTTAAAGTAAAAGTTATTTATATTTTCTTTAATTATAAAACCTTTAAAGAATAACTTCTTATTACATTTAAAAACCCTAATAAGTATAAAAAAGCTATACGATAACTTACTTAACTTAAGTAAATTAAATTTATAGCTTATTATACTAGGGAGTTTAAACGCATTATAATAAAACTTAATTAGAATACTAAACCTAAAATAAAAGTTTTCTATTAAGAACTTAAAGAAGAAGTAAAGGATAACATTTATTAAAAAGATTATTTTAAGTTATTTATTAACTTTATTAAAATAGTTATTAAGGTAAATAATTATTTATGTAAGTAATATTACGAAAAAAGTTATAAGAAATTTAAATTATATACTAGGTTTAATAAACCTAATAGTAGTAAGCTACGTTAAATATTAATAGTATATAAGTATTACGCTAAACCTATAGAACTTAACGCTATAAATAAGGAAAAGGGGAAGACTTATTATAATTATAGTAAGACTAAATACTTTATAAATAAATGTAAAGCCTTAAAAAAGCTATAAAAGCTAATTTCTAAAGATAAAAAGCTTTATATTATAAACTAAAAAGACTTACCTACGCGAAATCTTAGTATAATAAGTAATAAAGAAAGCCTTACATTAATAAATAATATTAATTTAAATAAAGATTAAGAATTTAAAATCTAACTAATACCTAATAACTTTTAGGAATATTAAATACCCTTATTAAAAAGTAAATCTTTACTAGAATAAATTTAAGAAGAAGAGAATTATTTAACTAAGAAAGATAAACTTAAAATTAAATATAAACTTTTTAATTAAACCTTTTATTATAATAATAATTACTATATATACCTTAATAGTAAGTAAAGTAGTAGATAGTTTTTACGAGAATAAAAGGGAAGAAGAATAACCCTTATAATATAACTAAAATTATAATAAACTAATTTAAAGATATTAAATAAAAAGTTATATTATACTAAGAATAACGTATATATTACCTAAGCTATAACCTTATAATATAAGAAAAAAGGGAATTATATAACTATAAGTAACTCGCTTAGCTTAAGTTTAATTAATATAAATAGTAAATTAAGCGATTACTAAGAAAGCTTTAATAATACGTTAAAGAATAACCGCTAATAATAGCGCTTAAAATAACGTGCTAAAGAATAATATAAGAGTAAAATTAATAAATTAAGAAATAATAGCTATTATTATAATTAAAACTAATTCCTTAATAGAGATTTAATAGGTCTTTATATACTATAAATATTAATAGTATAGTATACCTTATAATTAATATAACTATAATAAAATAAAAGATTTAAGTAATAATTAATAGTAGAGTATAAGAAAATTTTATCTCGCTAAATCTCGTTAATAAATTATAATTACCTTAAACACTTAAAGATAAGCCCTATTAACTTATAATTATAAAAGAAACTATAATAAAGTATAGCTAAGAAGTAATTAATATAAAAGTAATATAACTTCTTATTAATATATAAGGTATAAAATACTAGGTTATATTAAATATTATAATAATCTTAAAACATAATATTATATTAAGGATACTCTAGTTATAAGCGAGTAATTTATAAGTTAATTAAAGAACTAGCTAACTTTAATAGGATTTACTAGAATACAATTATAAAGCTAAAAGTAGCCTATAAAGGGTACCTTATTTAAATTATAATAGGCCTTTAGGAATATATATAATTACTAGAGAGCTAAAAGCTAAGATAATAGAGATTTTTAAGAAATACTTAAAGTATAGTAAGCTATTTAATAGAGAGCTAAAAATAAAACTACTAGAGTATTTATACTAGAACTATAAGATTAAACTTTAACCTAGTATTAAATTAACGTTTAATAAAATTTATTCTTAGAACCTTAAGTAAAATAAAGCACTTAAGGAGTATTTAAAGGATATACTATAAAAGGGATATATAAGACTATTAAAGTCTCTAATAGAATACTTAATTTTATAAGTATTAAAGAAGAACGGGAAACTATAACTATATATTAATTACTAATACTTAAATAAAATTATAATTAAGAATTAATATCT